>NW_015386228.1:447462-464445 GCF_001527695.2 Protobothrops mucrosquamatus
TCTCTCTCTCTCTCTCTCTCTCTCTCTCTCTCTCTCTCTCTCTCTCTCTCTCTCTCTCTCTCTCTCTCTCTCTCTCTCTCTCTCTTTCCTTCCCTCCCCTCCTCCCTTCCTTCCTTCCTTCCTCTCCCTCACAAGGATAATGTGCAGATTTGGGGTTCTGCATGATAATGTCTGTATACAGTATGTTGCATTACGTAGACGTTAAAGCACTGCTTATTCAAAGGTAACCCTGAGTTGATTTACAGGAGGGCAGCTGTGCAAATTCTATAAGTAAATAAATAAATGAAGAAGTATTTGCATTTTTAAAAACTTAATATCCTTTAATAAAACTGTCACTCTCTCTTGTAAGGTTGACCAGTAGCAATTTTATCTCATCTGCTCATCTTTATCCTATGAAATCCAAGAGGGCACCTGGTTTCTCGACTTTTTATCTAGCGGATATGTTTTGCGGCACCTTTATTCAATTAGAAAAAAGCCTGCCTCTCCAAATATCAATACATATAATCTGAAATAATATATACAAATGGAATATATGATTTATAAATTTTATAAGAGAAAATTGATTGATTGATGAGTGCTATGACCTTCATGCAAAAATGATTCTGGGTGGCTACAAAATTTAAAAACCATACAACCAGTGAACTAAAAACAACTAAAGATGAGAAAAATGTACTATGGCAACCAAGGACACCAATTCACCCAGGCTCAACTAACTTCCTGACACACACACACACACCCCGATCCCTGAGAAAATAGCCAGGTCTTCATGGCTTTCCAAAAGGCCAGAAGAGTTGGGGATAAGCTACTTGTCAACGCTGCTAACATCGGATGTTCTTGCTTTGACAACAGATGGAAATGTAGCCATTTTTTCTCTATCGCTTTTAGAGTTTGTTGATGCTGGGAGGGGGAATGTGGATGAGAGTCCAGCTAGTCATAACAATAATAACTCAGCCGTGGGAACCCAAGGTTATCAGGTCCAGAGTTAATAGAGATTTGGTGGGCTGGAGAGCTGGGGAGAAAGCCCGCACTTCAAGTTAATTGGGGAATGTGATTTATGACTGTTAATTGGAGGAGGGAATTGTGCTTTGCTACTTTGTGCCAGGTGAGGCTTCAACTATGTAGTGCCAATACTTTGTTGGGTATGATGGACTGTTGGGTATGATGGATTCCCAGAGCCCATTAGATTAGGGCCCCAGTGGGGATGTTCCATGCTGGAGATGGCTAGTGGACTAAGAAAGAAGACCCCATCTCCATTCCACTCATGTATTTGTTCCTAGTTTTATCCAATCTTTGTTAATTTTAATTTTTTTATATTCTGGCTTTCATTGTGTTGTAAGCCATACAGAGTCACTTAAATAGTGAAATGGGCAGCATATACATTAATAAATAATAATTCCCAAGAGGGAGGGTGTGCCTTTCAGAGAAACAAGAGACAATGCAGTTTAGATAGTTTGTGTGGGAGAAAGAGAGTGAAGATAGCTCCTCCCTCATAGTTCCTAGAGTATATATATGATTATGGAGCAGGTAGTCTGCTTTAGTTTAGCAAGATTTCTGCCTGTGGGTGAGGAACAATAAAGGAAACTGCTTAGAATTTCAATGTGTCTTTCTTGGTTTCTGGAGCCTGACAGGTCATCATTGACAGACATCAGATGATGGTTGATGCTTCAATGATGTATTTTTTCCATAGAGAAAACATTGGCAAAGGACCCAGCTGAGTTTCTAACTGAGATGAGCCAGGAGGAGGGATTTTGTTTTGAAAGGAAGATGGCACAAGTTATAACCACCTGTCTGTGGAACTGTCTTCCTAGAGAGCTGTTTTCTCTTCTCTTCTCTTCTCTTCTCTTCTCTTCTCTTCTCTTCTCTTCTCTTCTCTTCTCTTCTCCCATCCCATCCCATCCCATCCCATCTCACCCCACCCCACCCTACCCTACCTTACTTTACCTTACCTTACCTTACTTTTTCATCCAGGTATTGGTAGGAATCCTGAATATTTTCTTATTTTCTTGCGCTCACTACAATCCTGCATCTTAATAAAATATTAGTAGATAAATGTAGCTCTGGTCGCTACAATCCTACAATCCTGCACAGCAATAAATTAATACAGTTTACAACAGATCAACCTCTCAGGTGGTGGTGCAGAAATCTTGGTATATAATTAAAAAAAATAACCACCCCATGATTTCAGTTTTGGCACATTTTAAAACAAAGAAGAGGGCAGCTGTGTCTTTCAAAGAGGTTGTGCCTATATACTGGTTTTCTTCTTGCATGTCAATACAGGGTTCAAATTATTTATAGCTGGGAATTGTTTTAGCTTTTTCTTGTCATTTGCAAATCTGTTGTTTACACCCTCTTTCTCATCCCTTCAAGCTCTCCTTTGTGTTGATAGGATGCATTTTGTGATCCCAGCGGGGTTAGTAATTATTTTCCCTCTCTGCTCTCTCATAGGTTCAAGTGATTTTGGCCCTGTCTGAGCCCAACCAATTTCTCTAGAGAAATAATTACCCAGCCCAATGCAAATAAGCAAAGCCTCAACTAGAAATAAATGACACAGCTAAAGAAAACAACCCTGGGATGTGGGCTGGGGAGGACATTGGGCTTTTAAAATAAACTCCTTTGAAAGCAGAGAGAAGAAACTCAAGGGGAGGATTTGCAAAGAGATTAAGAAGGCTGCATGAGAGAAGCTGATGACAGAAGAATTGAAGAGTACACTCAGCATGTTGCACACAACCTGCTAGTCTTGGGTTCAAACATCTGATAATTTATTTACCCACACTAAACTCAGAACTGGGCTGCTTTTATATCTCTGAGGTTTAGGCCATTCTCATTTAGTGTTACTCATGCACACCTTTTCCCCCCTAATCTAGCCTGATGGCACTTGAAGATGGAGTTTGATGGGATGTACAGATAGTCCTCAACTTATGATCACAATTGAGCCCATTTTTTGTGGCTAAGTGAGACATTTGCCCCATTTTATGACCTTTCTTGCCACAGTTGTTAAGTGAATCACTGCAGTTATAAAGTTGGTAACACGGTTGTTAAATAAATCTGGCTTCCCCATTGACAACTGATAATCGGATCCTAATTATTGTCTTAGTTAAATGATTGGTTGATTATATTTCATCAAGATGATTATAATCTTTGTAAGTACAGCTACATTTGAACAATTGCTCTACCAAATGCTAGATTGCGGTTAATTTCTTGACTGCTTGTTCCTTTATGGTTGATTTTGATATCTGTATTGCCAATTCCAAAGCTTGTTGTTGTATCTATTCTCATGATTTTTGTTTTCTTTATTTAATTTTAGTTCTATTTTTTTTTTTGAGCTCCTTGACTTTCATTATTAGAGTTTGCAGATCCTTTCCATTTTTTCGTTAGAAGTATCATCACCATAGTGCAGATTATTAATTTTCTTCCTCTAATGTAAAACCATACTCTTCCAATCCAGTTTTCTTAGAGCCAGTCTGTTTCATCATGTTTTATCCATACTGGGGCATCCTGATCCGTGTATAAGTTTTTCATTAGGAGAACAAGATGTTCTTGGATTCCCATTTTCTAAGCACATTCCACAGCTTGATGTGATTGACACAATCAAAGGTCTTTCTATTATCAATCAAGTACATAGTGACTTCTGTTTGGCTATTCTTTGGCTTTCCCAGTGATCAATGTGCATCAGCAATAATGTCTTTTGTTCCTTGGTCTTTTCTTGAACATCTGGCATGCCTTTTTCCACATAAAATTCTAATCTGCATTGGAGGATTCTAAGCATTATTTTGCCAGCGTGGGAATTAAGGGTATTGTATGATAGTCTGCATACTCTGTTAGGTCTCTTTTTTTTGGCATTGGAATATCTTCCAATTTGTTGGCCCCTATGTCATTCTCCAGGTTTGCTGGCTTAGCTTGGTTTAAATCTTGACTGATTCTTTTTCTGTTACTTGCTATATTTCAGTGGATATTCCATCAGTTCCCGTAGCCGTCCAACGTGATAATGACTGCTGATCTAAATTAATCTTCTAGTATTATTTCAGTTAAGTAGGGAGTATTTAAATTGGCATTGAGACCACAGGTGGTTGAAAAACAAATCAATCAAACTATTTTAATCTCTGAAGTATAAAACAGATGCTGCACTATCCAGTTCCATTTATAAAAACTCTCCGGCCAAATAATTTCATCATTCTTTGATAGTCTTGATAGTACAGAGAGCAGACTAGTGTAACAGCTATTCGAATGAATATGTGGCACATGCTTTCCTCTTTCAAATTTTGTTATACTGCCCCCAGAGGCGATTGATTCCTTTTGCCTAATAGGAGGACTGGCCCTAGTGCTGAATATAGGTTTTGGGTGAAGGATTTGGCTGTTTTGGCATGTGACATGCATACCTTTATTTTACCTGATTTTTGCTCTAGTGAATAATGAGGATATCCCAGTTTGAAGAGAGGCTTCCTCAAACTAACCTGCCTTTTTTCTGTTCTAATAATTTACCGCCCCCTTAATATCCTAATTCTGATTTGATATCTGTGGAGAAGAGGGGGATGTGTGTGGTCTTAGGGGACTTGGCAGTGAAGCATGACATATCATTCCTTTTATTGGAAGACTGTCAAAACCATTCCAGATGTGTGGTGAAAAAGGACTGTTTTCCACCAAGAGGCACATAATTGGGAATTAATGGAGAGGGCTCCACATAAAGACATGTTAGTGGGAAAAATTATAGTGTTTTTGAGGGATGGGAAGAGGCCTTTATAAACAGAACACTGATACTGACATCCCCTAAACTCCGCTGAAGATGTTACCTAGCCTGGAAATGAAACATTTGGAAACCAATCTACAAGCTCAGAGAACAAACTTTCACCTTCATCCTACACCCGAGCTACAGATGTTTGCCACTATTGCACAGCCTGCTCTCTCATATCAATCAACACTTCCAAATGAGCTCAAATGTAATGGAAGATATAGTCCAGTGATGGCGAACCTTTTAGAGACCGAGTGCCCAAACTGAAACCCACAACCTACTTATACATTGTCAGGTGCCGGGTGGGTGTGGCCTATTGTCTGGGTGTGGCCCATTGGGTGGGTGTGGCCCATTGGGTGGGCGTGGCTGCAGTGGTAACGGCAGACAGGGTGGGACTAAAAAGTTCAATCAATCAATTCCAACTTTGCAAGATCTTTTTTTTTCCGCCGCAAGAAATTGAAATTGACTGATTGATTGAACCTTTTTTTTTTTTTGCACACAGCAGCGGAGGCCTAAAGCGTTTTATAAAACCCAGCTGAAGGCTTAGGACTGGGGCGACGGCACGCGTGCCCATAGGGAGGGCTCTGAGTGCCACCTCTGGCACCCGTGCCATAGGTTCGCCACCACTGATATAGTCCATTAGAGGCCAGGCAGGGACAGAAGCCTCCTGTTCTGATCTTTGTGGCCTGCATGCCAGAGCCCAGCACTGCAGTAACTGTCCTACTATGGCTCTTTCATTTGGCTGGACATAATTATTGAGGGTAGGGTAGAAGGCAACCAGGGCCAGCAGCTGCAGAACTACTGGAAGAAAAGGTGTTTACCCATCGCAAATACACAGTGATTGAAAACAAAGAAATAGTGATCTGTTATTACAGATTAAGTACAACAAGAAGAGGATATCTAAAACGAATGCACCAGTTCTGGAAAGAACAACATCCAGAACAGAGACTAGCAGATCAATGCTGATTTATAATGCAAAATAAAGTATTCACAGAAACAGAATTGGACGAACTGCAAAGGTTTACCCAGGGCAAAGAAATCAAAGCCTTGCCAGAAGTAATTCAGAATGTAGAGGCAAACCAGGGGGAGTTGACAGTGAAGGAATCCAGCAGAGATATACAACTGTTCTCATTTGGAAACCAGGCACCTCTTCCTCAGGAAGAACAAAACTCTCTAACTAAAGAAATAAAAGAATTGAAACAAAGAATAACTGAGCATCTAGAACAGCACAAAAACAACAGAATAAGGCTGCCTGCATTGAAGCTTGTTCCAAAGAAACAGCTAGCACAAACATTAAAAGATGCAAATACTGCAATATCAAGTATAAGCATCAATTCACTGCAAGAAACAAACCAACTAATGTACAGCACAACTGCAATTATAACTGAATACCTGGAATGCAAAATCAACAAAGAAAAACAAACAGTGCACCACAAAAATGGAAGGTTAGACTAGAAAATAAGATCAGCAAGTTAAGATCACATGCAAGCAAGCTAAAACAAACGAAAGATAAGAAGCTGAAGAACAAGAAGACCAAAGAATACCTAATCAAGAAATACCACTTAGAAACAAGGAAGATCAAGGAAGCACTGGAAATAATAAAGCAGCAAGTAACAGCTATAGCCAGGAAAATCAGTAGATACGAAGCTCGAATTGCAAATTATAAGCAGAACCTCCAATTTCAATCCAATCAGAAACGTTTTTACCAATCCATCAATGGAGACACTGCAGTACAACAGCATCTAGTTGAAAACAATCTCTTTCCACCTGAGCAGAAGGAAACCGCCCCAATAGCAGAGGAACAAAAGATCAACTCCTAATAGACAAAATGATCTTGGAAAACTGCAAGAAAAGGAAGACCAACCTGAATGTGGCATGGATTAACTACAAAAAGGCATTTGACTGGATGATCAAGTGCCTAGAAATCAGTAGAAACATCAGAAAATTTGTGCAAAGATCGATGGCATAGTGGAAGACATAGTTGCAGGTCAATGGTGAGAGACTGGGAGAGGTTAATATCAAGAGAGGAATATTTCAAGGAGATTCATTATCACTACTACTATTTGTTATTGCACTGTTTCCTCTGTCAACAATACTGAATAACTCAGGACATGGCTATCAAACATCAAAAACATCTGCCAGACTATCCCACCTCCTTTACATGGATGATCCGAAGCTGTATGGAAAAACATCATCTGAAATAGAATCGCTGCTCAACACTGTCCGTACATATAGCCAAGATATTGCAGTGGAGTTTGGCTTGGACAAATGTGCCACACTTACTATCAAACAAGGAAAAATAGTGAAAACTGAAGGAATAAGATGCCCCACGAAAATAACATTAAGAGTCTGGATGAGGAAGATTACTATAAATACCTGGGTATCCTTCAAGCTGACAACAAGTCAAGAAAAAGATTAGAGGTGAAGTCAAGAAAAGTCAAGAAAAAGATTAGAGGTGAATACATCAAGAGAGTGAAGAAGATCTTAAAGTCCAAACTCAATGGAGGAAATACCATAAAGGCAATCAACACCTGGGCAATTCCAGTCATTAAATACACAGCTGGAATAGTGGACTGGACTCAAGCAGAACTAAAAGCAATGGATAGGAAGACCAGAAAAATAATGACAATGAATCATGCCCTTCATCCACGCAGTGACATTGACAGACTCTATCTACTAAGGCAAATAGGTGGGCGTGGAATGCTGCAAGTACATCAGAAGGTTGAAGAAGAAAAATGGCTTTGGAAGAATATCTGAAGGACAATGATGAAGATGCACTGAAATTAGTATATCAGGAAGGCTTACTGACTAATGGAGAGACCAAACTGGCCTACAAGAAAGACCAAATGAAGAACAGAATAGAGGAATGGGAAGACAAAGCACTACATGGCCAGTACATAAAAAAAATAGCTGGGAAAGCAGATAATAATAAGATGTGGCAATGGCTAAGAGCAGGAAAAGTGAAGAGACCGAGGGACTAATTCTGGCTATACAAGACCAAGCCTTAAGGACAAATGCATACAAAGTCAAAATTGAGAAGACAGCAACAGACAGTAAATGCCACCTATGTAAAGAAGCTGAAAAAACAGTGGACCGCCTGGTAAGCTGCTGCAAGAAGATCACACAGACTGATTACAAGCAGCGGCATGACAAAGTAGCAACAATGGTGCATTGGAAGATCTGCAAGAAATATCATTTCCCTGTAAGCAAGAACTGATGGGATCATAAAATAGAGAAAGTCATAGAAAATGATAAAATTAAACTGCTCTGGGACTTCAGAATTCAAACAGACAAGCACCTGCAACATAACACCTCGGACTTAACAATTGTCGATAAGAAAGACAAAAAAGTCTGGATATTGGACGTGGCAGTGCCTGGAGACAGCAAATAGACAAGAAAGAACTGGAGAAGATAACAAAATACAAAGACCTACAAACAGAAGTAGAAAGACTGTGGCAAAGGCAAGCAATGGTAGTACCAATAGTAATAGGTGCCTTGGGTACAATCCCAAAACAACTGGAGCATCACTTGTATATGTATCCATTTGTATTTCCCTTAATTTTCCCATTTCTTCTCCATGCACTCCCAAATTGTGGTAATGGAATATTTTTTTTATTGTTTTATTTATTGTATTTATTGGCCACCCATCTTTCTACAGGATAACTTGGAGGCAATCTTGAAGGACTTTGGGACTGTCCACCCTAAGGAAAGATCCGGATTCTTCTGGAATAAGCTTTGAGCCAGCAATTGTTGAGTCGTTTTTTTCAGAGTAGCAAGAAGGTGCACCAAATGATTAAATGCTGAGCCAAGATGATGAGGGTGAAATGAAGTCAGCCAGAGCTGAATCTGGTATGTGGGGAGCATGCTGAGGTCAGGATTGGTTGTTTTTCTCCCTCCAACTTACAATTGCTCAGCAACATCTCCCACATGTCATCCTATTTGCCTCCCTCCCTCCCTCTACTGCTGTGATTTATGCAGAAAACTTGTAGGAAAGGGGAAGATGTTGTTGGGAATTCTTGGATTTAGAGGGACAAAAGTGAGGTGGGGAAAGAAAGCTACTGAATCAAAGGTGTTGCATATTCAAGGAAGGCACAATTTAGCAAGAACAGATTAATGAAATAAAACTGTGTCTGAGAATTTGGCTGGAAGCGTTGAGCCTGGCAATGAATTTCAATAATTCCTGAGTCAGACCTGAGCAATCCTGTTAGGTATTGCAAAATATTCTGTAGTCAGATTCTTACAGCCAGTGCTGATTTAAAAGGTCAGAGATATATGGTCTGGTTTACCCCCCCTATGGAGTAAGGGTTATAAATACACAATTATATTTCATATAATAGTTCCAGCCTTGCCAGAGAAACAGAGAAGCAGCTGATGAATGCCTAGGAAGCCAACTGGAATGCTGGTCTCCAAGGATGCTTTCTGTATTGGCATGCCTGTTAACAGCTGGGAACTATTCAGCATGACAAGCACCTGACTCCAAGCTCCCCATCTTCAGGGGCAAAAAAAAAAAAAAAAAGATAGATTCCTACATGTGTGAAACAATTCCCTGGGGGATTTCTCCTCCTTGTATTTTCTCATCACTATACAACAGAACAATTATGTTGTGCAATTGACACTAACCATCTGACTTGACAGAGGCCTCTTCTCACTAAGACTGTTTCCATCTTAAAACTTCATCATAACAGCATTTCAGCATTGCAACAGGAGGAAATGTTAATGCAGTGAATTCCATAGTGATGATAGTAACATTAAGGAATATATGTGATGTTTATATATTCTAATATCACATCCTCCTGACCTTGGTCAGTAATATTTAACAAGAGAAAGCTCAAATAAATTTCAGCCTGCAAATATTTTTCTGTAATGAGTAGACAATCCAGAAGAAAAATTACAGATGGTATTTTTTTTGCAGATATTGTATCTCCTCCTACGTCAAGGAACAACAGGCAACAGGCTTCATCAACCTGTTGGTTTTTAAGTGGGCTACATCTCATAATGAGCATTTTGACCTTTGTTGATCGCCACGTCAGGTGCTTTGACCATTAGGTACATTGAGACTTCTCATTACCCCAAAACATAATGGCCCTGTGGAAGGAGGGTGAGGAACACACATGAAGAACACACATCTGCTGGGCTTCAGCTTTTTATAAAGGTTTTTGAGGGGTCCTTGGTGCTCTCTGAGCTTGGTTGTTTGCTTGCAGACATTTCATTACCCAACCTAGGTAACTTCATCAGTGCTAGTGGACTAGCACTAATGATTTTACCTAGTTTGGGTAATGAAAATCTGCAAGCAAACAACCAAACTCAGAGAGTACCATGGACCCCTCATTTGAACCCTGAACTACAAATATTCTCCTTTATTGATAAAAAGGGTTTTAATTAATATTAGTAGTTTCTCTTTTTATGAAACCCTGTGTGCTCTTCTCTCATCTCTTTTCCCCCACATTTCTTTTTCCTGACTTTTCCCCACAGTGTTCCAAGTCCTCAAATCCACTCCAGCTTTCAGCAGCCACAGATAAGACTCATTCTGCAACTGTTGGGGAGTTATCCTTGTCACACGATTGATTACTTTATAGAGCATTTATCCTTTAGCCTTTTTATCAGCCTTAAAGAATCCTTCTGTCTTCACTCCCAGATAATAGCAACTCCTTCCAGCCTTTCAGCTGGAGTACATGGCTTTCCTAGCTAGAAAAAATTTCTTGGGAAGTTGTCAGAATAAAAAGATGGCCCTCCTAGGGTAGGTGTTATTTTACCAGGTTTATACCTCATCTTTTCTACTAGCAGTATTGCTGCTGAGACACGGCAGATGTAACAAGTACTATCTTTCTAGCCACCCCCTTCTTCTTCCTAACGCAAGTAGAAATCTGAAACAGGGTTCAAAATTGTTTATACTGCATCCAATTTCCCTGATGTGAAGCCATTTGATTCTTGACAAATTCAGTATATTTCAAGAACAGAAACCTTTGTAGTAATTGATTTAGAGAAATCTTCCTTTATAACTCCTCTCCCCTGCTTCTGTCCCTGAAACTTGTGAAGTTTGTGGAATTGAAAAAGATTAATTAGGGCTTACACAGATGATGTTAAAACACCGTTTCCAGGCCCTAGACCCTCCCTGAAACTAGACTATGTGTTTTTCAGTAAACCAAGAAGAGTTCTTGGAGTACTCTTACAACCAAACTCTGAGAGCACCAAAAACTCCACAGCTCTTGGATTTTATGCCAAGTAAGAACATTCTCAGATTTTGTGGTTCTCAGTTTCAGAAGTGTGTGCTTTTTTAAACTAAGAAAGATGTTTAATAAGTAAGAATAACACATTGAAAGATTCTACAGCTTGATTATACAGCTACTTGAATCTGTCACTGTCGTCTGCCATGCACTGATTTATATAAGAAATGTATTTGTCATTTGACTTGCCCTAGAAAATTAACAATATGATCTCTCTTCATTTTACAGCACAAAAAAGAATAGGAAATTGTATGCATGTGTGTATATCTTTCTATGCAAAACAAGACCACAAGAAAAGGTTATAATTTGGATTATTTCTATTCAGCGTTCCAGTCTCCAGCCCTGCTCTTCTCTATTCCAGTTCTTTTCCCACCAACTTTTTATTCTTTCCAACCCAAAAGAATTTTGGAAAAATTATGTAAAGAGGCTCAGGAGTGCCTGCCCGTCTGTGGGTCAACATGGTAATGTTTTAAAAAAACTTGAACAGAATAGGATTAAATTTGATGTGGCTGGAGAAGCCAGCAAAAGATAGACTAAGTTTGAAAATCAGCCATATCTGGCAACATACTGTAGCTATGGAGAAAAAAAACCCAGAAAGAAAATTCCCTAATGCATCCTTATGCAGAACCAACTGCAAAGCATATTGATTGATTAAATATGGGCCATAAAATCATTTTCAACTCCTAGCAGCTACACAGATTTTTTCCCCATGATGATCTATCCTTAATCTGTTTGTCTCCCAATGGTGCACTCATTGCCACTATAGCTGAGTCCATCCATCTTGCTCTTATTCTCTGCAAGAGGAATAAGGGGACCAAAATAGTGGGCAGAACTGCAGATTGAAGCCCCATCCCTTGCTACATATGTATGACTGATGTACATACACTGGGTGGGGCTTTGATGGCTGCCATTTTGGTCCCCTTGGATCCTTTTTTGCAGTGGGTTCTGTGAAGGAGAGCAGAGAGGGCAGACATTCTTGAATGTGGCAGACTGCTCCATTCTAAGACCCCTTCCTCGCCTTTCCTGGCCTTGTGATCCAGAGGAAATTTCCCCTTTAGTGGTCCCCCACCCCCTTAATTTTGTAATTTATAAACCTTTGAGTTTTGGGATTTTGAGAGGGCTCCCTAAAGATTCCTACTCACCTGAACTAGAGAAAAATAGAAGGAATGCTACAAGTTTGCAGTTTAATAAAGTTCTAAAGATTCTCATCCTGAGAAAATTACAATCTCAACTTAAAGCAGATAAAAAGAAAAGAAGAGAGATCCAGGAATAACCTGAATGTGTTTTTTAAGATATACATTCTTAGGTTTAGTAACATTTTGGAATACAACTAAGCATTTCTGCCAAAATCTTCGTGGAAAAGATGAGTTTTGTAAAGGAATTTAGGGAAAATAAGGCACTGATATGCCACAAGGAAGAGGGGGGCAATTTATTCTCCAAAGCGCCTGAAGGCAGGACAAAAAGCAACGGATGGAAATTAATCAAGGTGAGAACCAACCTAGAACTAAGGAGAAATTTCCTGACAGAACAATTAATCAGTGCTATGACTTGCCTCCAGAAGTTGTGGATGCTCCAACACTGGAGATTGTAAAGAACAGATTAGATTTGTCTGAAATGGTATATAAGGTTTTCTGCTTGAGCAGAAGGTTGGACTTCCAAGATCCCTTCCAACTCTGTTATTCTGTTATATCTTCATATCACCTTTTGCATTCTGTATGAATTCAATAAACTAGTTCTTATGATTTGATTATGAGCCTATTATTAAACAGCAATTGGCTACAGTCATATAACACACCACGCTATAACTATAGTTTACAAGCCACAGTAGATGGGCTACAAAACACACTAAGCCAAAATCAAGCAAAACACATTATGTCTTTGTCTGCTCTGCAGAGCTGCTAATTAGTCAATGCATTGCTTACCATGTTGTGCAAACTCTCTTCTATGGTTAATATATAAATCAGTGAGCTGTGTAAAGAAAGAAAATTGGGTGAATTATACTACAATTCAATTGACCATGATAAGTTTTAGAGAAATAGACATTGGTTTAAATGTTGCCTCAAAATATCCTATAGAGTAACCTTTTGTGTCTATCTAAATATTTAGCAATTGACCCAAGTCCTATACTTGCAAAAATGGAAAATGTAATGGGCAAGACACATGAAAAAATTCTGTTGGAAGGAATGAGACTTTAATCCCAGCAAATTCTCACTTACCCTCTTTTGTTGAATTGTGCCTTATGCCCAAACAAAGCAATGGCTTACCCAAGCTATATGATACAAAGAACATCTTGTATTTCAACTTATTTTTCCTAACTTTTTTGTTTTGTCATTTGATTCCTGTCTCTTAGATCTCCTGGCCACTAACCGCTCAGTCCTGTTTCTTGGTCACCGGGGAAGTTTAGACTTTCGCTCCCTGTACCTAGATGAATACCGTGACCGCCTATTCATTGGAGGAAAGGATACCCTTTACTCGCTTCGGCTAGACCAAACCAATATGGATGTTAAGGAGGTAATGCTCTTAAGATGGATTGTTTGCAGCCAGGTATTTGTAATAGTACTGATTATTTACATAAGAATAATTAAAATTTGCTCCCCATGGTCCTTCTTCATGGTGGCTTCTAAAAGGAGACTATTCTACTGATTCTCATAAAACATAGAATGAGAGAAGCCAGAGACTATGGCTTATTTATGGCCATCAAATGGATTCTGTACTCAGCTGAGATTGGAACTATAAGTTCTCAGATCATTCTATATTAGGAATGTATTTATTATATGGTTTTATTAGTGATTAGCATCTAGCTCAGTGGTTCTCAACCTGTGGGTCGGGACCCCATTTGGGGTCGATCGACCATTTCATGGGGGTCGCCAAGCAAGGCTGTCCGCCATTTTTTTTGTCCGCCATTTTTTTTGTCTGCCATTTTTTCCCCCTTTTCTGGCGGGTGCCTTACCTCCCTTGGGCTGGGCCAGCTGGTGGTCGGCCTGCTCCGTCTCTGCCGCTTGCCAGCTATGCCTCGGCTGGCGCAGGGGGCGGAACCACGCATGCGCGGCGCTTCCGGGCAGGGAAAGTCCTTGACTTACGACCGGTTGGGTAGTCCTCAACTTACGACCGGTTTAGTCCTCGACTTACGACCGGTTTAGTCCTCGGCTTACGACTGGTTGGGGTCGCGGCGTTAAAAAGGTTGAGAACCACTGATCTAGCTGATCTTGTCTGCACCCCAAGCTAAGCAGCCTGGGTAGTACCTGGTGAATGGAGTGCTAGGACTGCAACCTAGACTGGGAAGGATCCTTACTTCCCACCCCAAAAAATGACAATGGCAAGTTATTTCCCTGTTGTTGCCAAAAAAATTACATGAACGTGTCTGTGAGATCATTAGGGGTCAAGCTCAGAAAAGTGGAAAGAGACTTCAGTTTGAATAGTTTTCTAAGAATCTGACTAGTTAGAGACCTACTTTGGAGAAAAAAGGGACCTGCTTGCAGTGGGGATAAATAGGACTAAGGTAGCAGAGAAGAAGACTTCAAATCCTAGGTTTTGGACAGCAGGACTGGTTGCCCATTTCACTGGAAGAGTGGCAGTCTAGAGCTTGCAGATTATCAGTTCATCCCACTGTGGATGTTCTGGCTGCTTCTCCATGACCATAGAAGCAAATGGAGAGAGAAATTATTGGATTTCCTGCTGTGTAAAAAATTGAAAATCAATTTGGAAGCAGCCATCTGTACCATTTATGGGAACTTTTTGCAAATTGTTGAGATACTAAGAGTTTGCCTCTATACTTGTGTTTATTAACCTTAGTTATATATTTCCCTCTTGCTGGCCAGTTTAAATATTATTGAGAAAGCTTGCCATAAAATGTATACTTAACATTAATCTTCTACATGATAATAGTCAAGTGCATCTACAAACACACTGAGTTGTGTTTGTTTTTATTAAACAAATGTTTAACAAGATAAAACAATATAAATTTTAGAAACGAAATAAATAAAACAGAGGAGAAATAGTGAATAGATAAGAAAGAAAACAGGAAAAAGAATACAGGAAAAAATGATAAAGAAAAGATTATAAAAAGTGGCTCCCAGTTTTCTTAGCAGCCGTTATAAATGTTTTTATATTTTGTCCTCTCTCTCTTAAGTTTACATCATAATTTCCTGCTTTCCAAAGTCTACCCTTTCTAATCAAAAGTTCGTTTCCCCCTTCTTTTGCAAAAGGTCCATAAGCGGTTTCCAATCACTAAACGTGATTATTGTCTTTCCCTAATCAAACAGGTCAATTTTGCCTTCCATTTTAATTCTGTTATTTTCAGCAGTCATTCCTCCTTTGTGGATATTTCAGAGGGTTGCATATTGGTTTTTATTTATCTCTGTGTGTGGTTTTAAATGTGCTCATTGAATGTTGCTCTAGCATGACCAAGCACTTTTCAGTAGTTTTAGATGAGGATATTAAATCATCCCTAGAGGAGATTTTCTTGCATAGAGGTTGAAACGTGAGATGGACAGAAGGAGCTCTGCAAAGTCAGACCTAAGTTCTGCTAGAGTCAAACTTTCTTCAATAGAAGCCAGAAATGTGACACTAGATTGGATAGATGGATGAGGGATTTGCAAAACATACAGCCCAAAAGAGATTATATTGCAATTAAAATAATTGAAAGCATGGGAAGCTGAGACACAATCAAGTTTTGAGTAATTTATAGAAGTTTACAGAAGGATTTCTGCCATACATGTAAAATGAGTAAATCAACTCCTAGGTCAACCTTAGTATAAATTGAGATAGGAAATGAGATCTGACGGGTTAGGAGTTTTTAGTACAAGTACTGTGCAAACTTCTTAATGGTAATTGTTTTGTTTCTTTGTTCATTAATTCTGTGAGATAGGCCATTTACACTTAGTATTCGGATATTTCTTTTTTAGTTCTGATAGATCTCCCTTAGACCGGTTACTCTTTAATTTAGGTCTTAAAAAAAGGAGAAAACCAGACCGGTTGTAATATAAGAGATTTAGTACGTACACCTTCTCTTAACGAAGTAGGGTAAACACGTTCCTACATATAAGTCACTTTCGATAAACGTTTACGTATTCTGACGTCTTTAAAGGTAAATTTATGGACTGTGTCCCATTTATTCTTTGTGGGATCACTGTAAATGCACAGATCTAATGTGACTTGGAACATATGTGTAAGTAAATTCTATAACTAATGTAATGGGATTTGTTCAGTGATTTGAAGAGAGACAATCTAATTGGTTTAGTCAAGATAGGGTTTCCATCGAAGGCTGTCTTCTTTGTATTATTGGTTTCTGCCTGGCCCACATGAGTCATAACAAACTTTTCCTCCAAGCCATGTAAAGCCACTGTCTAAATCTGGTCTTACTGAATCAGTCAATAAAAGAAAAGTCATTTCATTAATCTGAAGAATATAATAGATGCAGTGACAACAGAAGAAACCTAGTTATATCTGTACTGTACCTAGACTGAAGAGATTTATGTGTATGGATGTTTGAGAGAAGAGGGAATGCAATAGATATCCTCTGAGTATGCAGATATATATGTCTTGGCATTAATTCTGCCTTCTTTAATCTGGTTCCCTCTAGAAGTTTTTGGGTTTAATTCTCATAATCACTAGCCAGTATCATCATTAACTAGATGGAAGGTTGTAGAGGAAGTCTCCATTAACTTTGAAAAAGTAGGAATCCAGCAAGTAGGGCAGTGGTTCTCAACCTTTTTAATGCCGCGACCCCAACCGGTCGTAAGTCGAGGACTAAACCAGTCGTAAGTCGAGGACTAAACCGGTTGTAAGTCGAGGACTTTCCCTGCCCAGGAGCGCTGCGCATGCGTGGTTCCGCTCCCTGCGCCGGCCGAGGCGTAGCTGGCAAGCGGCAGAGACAGAGCAGGCCGACCACCAGCTGGCCCAGCCCAAGGGAGGTAAGGCACCCGCTGGAAAAGGGGAAAAAATGGCGGACAAAAAAAATGGCGGACAGCCTTGCTTGGCGACCCCCATGAAATGGTCGATCGACCCCAAATGGGGTCCCGACCCACAGGTTGA
>NW_015386228.1:466383-471498 GCF_001527695.2 Protobothrops mucrosquamatus
AGCTCAATAACATAAAACAATCCCAGAGACTCCTTTACTGTATATTTGAAATATTGAGATAGTCTCTTAAATTCATTTTCTCAGAGTAGATAGATTAACAGCTTAATTTCAAGCAACATAATCAAATTTAGTTCTGTTTTCAGCATTGAACTGTGCTGTCCCACTCACACCCACACCCATGCACCACGGATGTTGGGAGGCTTTACTTCCAAGCCCAAATTAGTATTCCCCAGTAATTCCCTTCACCAACACCAGCACACCCCCAATGAGTTCAACAGGCTACTCAAGAGAAGCCAGCGCCAGTCCACAGTGCAAAGGCAAGGCAAATCCACTAGGCAAAGGCAAGTCCAGAGTTCAAGAAGCATGATCTGTAGTTCAAGACACAGAATCCAGTCTGAGTCAAGTCAAGAATCACAAAGGCTAAGAACACACAACGAAATGGACATGTTGTTACACTCCACTTGCTGAACTAAATAACTGCTTCCTGCTTCATCAACAGGGACAAGGCTGCCGCCTCACAAGTAACCTGGCTGACCTTCGTTATGCCTGCCTCCTCTCAGCCCTACATGCTCTGAAGGAGGAGGCAGTTCTTCCTGATCGCCACTGACCAGCTGTAGCTGCATGCCTTCTCTGTCCGAAGCCTCTGGGCTTCCCAGCTGCAACAGTGCCTCTCCTGTCCAGCTGCTCCTCTGGTTGCTCCACTGTGCTTGGCCCCTCTGCTCCTGGCTCATGCCCTCTGGCAACTTCCAGATGTTTCTCCACATCTCCCTCTAGCATCCCTAGGTTAGGCTCTTCCTTGCCTGAACTATCATCTGGGGAAGCATCTGAGGAAGTCATCACACCAACTTTCTCTTTTTTTTCATGTCTTCTGGTTTCATCCTCTAGTTTTCACTTTTGATGGTTCTAACATTTCTTATGATGATCTAATTAGTGGTCCATTTTCTTAGCCTTCTATTTCTTCCATTGCCTTGCTTCCCGTTTCATCATCCTCGAGAAACTCTTAATGTTGCTTCTGAGCCTTGCCATGCACGACCCCCTCCACTTGCCAGCCATACCCAATGCGTGTAAAGCCAGCCTGCTTTCCTTTGTTTTGTCTACAATTGCAGATCACAACCACTTTCAGGAGTGTTACTGAGTGAATGTGAAATGTGAACCAAGAGGCAGGAAGCATGGTAGATGATGGGCAGTCAATCTGCCAATTAAAAAAAACAACTGCAGGAGAAACATGCTTGATTGAGTATTCCACCCACAATAGAAGTATGAGAGAGTTTTAAAAGCTGGTTTTCTGTTTTTGGAAAAATCTAGATTTTTTTTTAGCTGCTTGTAACTTACCTGTGTGGTTTTGCAGCTGGCGGCATGAGATAGATGGGGCCATGACTAGTAGAAAATTAAGGTGGGAAATCTTTGTATGGTAGCACTTGAGTATTTTCCTTTCTGGTGGTTACATGTTGTTGTCTTTCCCTTTTACTGATTATTTTCTTCTTTATTTCTCTTTTTGTTTAGTGCTTGTTTTGCTAAGACTTTTTTGACAGTTACTACATATGATTTATAATGCTTAACTGTATTCTGAGTTATTCTTTTTTCCCCTTCTGGTTTTTTAAATTCTGTCATCACTTCAATGTTGTACCTCATGAGTTCCGTTCTTATTTTTACTTGGTTCAACCATTTATCAATTGTCCCCTTGTCTTTATGAATTTATTTGAACTACCCATTTTAATGACTGAGGTGGTTTTTCCCTTGTCTGGTCTCTTTATTTGCTTGTCTTGTGGTTTTGACTATGTTTGGCATTTATTACATAACATAAATAAATGGTTTATGCTCATTTTAGAGTTATGGTTATTGCTTAACTTGCTCCTTCTTCTGCAGAGAGAAACTATTTTCCTATATTAGTTCAGAGTGGAGAGTGCTTTGTTGAGTCCAAGAGTGCTCAGTCCAAAGAGCTGCTTCATCTTGCTTGCTTGGCTACTTGTAGTCACTTGGCTTAAGACTGACAAAGATCTGTGAGGTTTGGGGGAGATAAGTAAATTCGATAATATTATCTCTGGGAGAGTTTTATTCCTGGTAACTGGAACCAGCCTTACAAAGACTTTTTGATGTTTCCAAAATATCGCTTAGAGAGCAGATCCTGAAACTTGGGATTTACTGAACTGAAACTACTCTTCTGATTCAGAAGATCCCCAGTCCCTAAGGCATGTTCTTCAATTGATTTGAACTCAGGTTTGTCTTCTTTTACAGATTTACTGGCCACCTCTTCCTGGGCAGAAAGAAGAATGCTTCCGGAAAGGAAAGGACATAGTGGTAGGTCATCCCATTGCTTGTAAAATGCTTATGCTAAATTTCATCTCCACTCTGTGACATATTTGAAATGAATTTGCAGTTTCTAAAAATGTCTGCGGTCACCTTGGATGTTCTTTTTCCAAAAATTTCGTTCAGACCTTCTTCTACACAAAGGATTCATCCGTGGTTGAACATCACTTCCTACCCTAACTTAAGCAAATTGCATTCTGTGAGGAAGGAGATTGGGGATCTATTTCCTCACTCGTACCTACGCACAGCACAAAAATGACTTGGTATCTGCTGTGCCCTATGGCATTCTTGATTTCATCCCCAGCTGAATGAGGCTTAAGTTGTCCCGATCCGTACTATTAATGCATTATTTCCCCTTTATTTTGACATCATCAAAGAGCAAACTCAAGGAGTGTAAAAGTTTTATTACTCATAGGCATGACGGGAAGGGAAGGGAACAGATATAGTCAGGGTATATAAGTTGTTAGTGGGACAGTAAATTTCACACTAGCATAGTTGTCCATCTACTCAAGGGTAGGTGGATAGCACTTTAATAAAGCAGGTGGGGAAAATGCCAGTGTTGACTTTGCACCATGCTTTATTTTAGCTTATACATTTTCCAGCATAGGCTGTTGCCCTGGCTCTCATAGCCATGTAAACAAATCTTCCAAGGTCTTGCATTTGTTGGGAATCATATACTGTCTTAGCAAGCTTACTTATTGTATAAGCTCAGGCTATTCTGAATTGGTGGTGTATTGTCCAAAGTCCCTTAGGTTTTTTCTTCCTAATAATTACATAGGAGAGGAACCTTCCTAAATCAGGTCAGATATTTATCTGGTCTTAAATCCCACTTTAGACACCAGCCAGATACCTAGGAAAATCCACAAATAGGGCTTAAAGTCAGCAGCTTCTCCTGTTGTAATCTCCAATCAGTCGGTATTCAGTTCCATGCAGTCAGTTAATCCAAGAAAAGCAGGGATGAGAAAATCTGTCAATATCAGTTTTGCTCAGTTTTTCATGTTTTCCAATGCTAAATTTGTTCCATGCTACTTTGGCATCTCTTCTGAGTTGAGTTTTTTCTTGTAGTGCTCACAAAAAGTAAATGCTTCCTATTTATGTACACGTTTTTGTAAAAGTTTTTCCTAAAGTATATATTTTATAGGCATTTTTTCCTAGCATGACATAGTTTTGATTGTTGTNGAGGCTCTAAAACCACCGGAAGGTCTCCAAAAAAGGCCTCCAAGCCATTGAAATCAGGACGGCCAAAAAGGCCCTCGGATAGGCCACCAAACAAGCCGCTCGGCCATCGCGACCACCAGAGCTGCCACCACTGGGGGGCCGTCGAGGCTGCCCGAAGAGCCCTCCGAAGGCCCCAGGCCGCCGGGGAGGCTGAAAACCAGTCAGGGAGGCCCTCCAGGTCGTCAAGGACATCTCCGAGTCCGGAAGGGGTTGAGAGGGGCCGCCGAAAAAGTCTCCACGGTCAAAGCGGGCGCCCAGGAGAAGCCGTCCGGGCCGCCCAGGCCGCCACCTCCCCCACGAGGAGAAGCCATACGGGCCGCCCAGGAGCCATCCGGGCCGTCTCCCCCACGAGGAGAAGCCATACGGGCCGCCCAGGAGAAGCCATCCGGGCTGCCCAGGCCGCTGCCTCCCCCACGAGTATCTCCGCAGCCATGTAAAGATGTAATATAAAGTCACTGTCTAAATCTGGTCTTACTGAATCAGCCAATAAAAGAAAAGTCATTTCATTAATCTGAAGAATATAATAGATGCAGTGACAACAGAAGAAACCTAGTTATATCTGTGTGTACTGTACCTAGACTGAAGAGATTTATGTGTATGGATGTTTGCGAGAAGAGGGAATGCAATAGATATCCTCTGAGTGTGCAGCTATACATGTGTTGGCATTAATTCTGCCTTCTTTAATCTGGTTCCCTCTAGAGGTTTTTGGTTTTAATTCTCATAATCACTAGCCAGTGTCATCATTAGCTAGATGGAAGGTTGTAGAGGAAGTCTCCATTAACAGCTTTGAAAAAGTAGGAATCCAGCACGTAGGGAATAAAGACTCATAACCTATAGTTTCATATGATCAGATACTGTTTTGACTTTCAACTAAATGGTCCTCAGCCAGGGATGTGTTTGTCTTCTCTTCAGTTTTTATATGTAAAGAAAGGACATCTAAAACAACTTAGGTTTTGAAGCAGGAAGCATCAACAATAAGATTAGGGGTACTTCTGAACAGACTGTATAGAGTTATCTGTTGAAAGATTTTCATTTTCCCCTTTAGATCAATTCCATCATGATCTTCTGATGTATCCGGGTGTATTCTGCTCAAATGTTGCATTAGTTATGGCTACTTGATATTTACCGTATTTAGATGTCTAAATGGAGTCATACACTATTATTCATTAATATTGGTCACTTCAGTTTTTGGTACTTTGGTTTTTAAAATACAGCATCTGAAAGCCAAAATTATGGTTTTCATTTTAGTTAGTCTTCAGGCTTTTGTATTGCTTACCTGACTGCCCTGCAGGAGTCCATCCCTGTTGGTATTTTATTAATAAAAGACATTGAGACAAGCTTGTATGATATATTCTATGGGACAAGAGCAAATTTATTCTCCTTAATTATACAGCTTGGCTTCTTATGGCCATGTTGAAAGGAAGATTTTGAGCACTACTGCCTTTGGATGAAATCTTAGCTGGTTGTAAACTGTAAGGTTTTTAGAAATAGCAATTTGTCATTTATGCATAGCTAAGTTCCTGAGGGTGTGAGACCACACAAAAGAGAAATTAAAAGTCAACATTTACTCCTCTATACTTCTTTTTAAAA
>NW_015386228.1:473388-476251 GCF_001527695.2 Protobothrops mucrosquamatus
TAAAGTTTTTTATTTATAATACAATTAAAACAAAAATGGACATACGTGGCATTCCAGAGTAAATATTCCTAACAATTTGTTTCTCGTGATACAAAAACTTAATACATCATCCTTAACCTCTATATAAACCTCATTCTTCTACACAATACAATTATATATACAATTATATGTACAATTATATGTATGTTTCAATCCTATCATTAGCTTAAGATCCGAGCGGTTCTCCTTGATTCATACCAGCGGTAAAATTTGTCCCAGATTTCAAAATATTCCAGTTCTGTCTTATCTTTCATAGCCATTGTAAGCCTGTCCATCTCTGCACATGATAAAATTTTATACAGGATTTCTTCTTCCTTTCATCATCCTCGAGAAACTCTTAATGTTGCTTCTGAGCCTTGCCATGCACGACCCCCTCCACTTGCCAGCCATACCCAATGCGTGTAAAGCCAACCTGCTTTCCTTTGTTTTGTCTACACCAATTGCAGATCACAACCACTTTCAGGAGTGTTACTGAGTGAGTGTGAAATGTGAACCAGGAGGCAGGAAGCATGGTAGATGATGGGCAGTCAATCTGCCAATTAAAAAAAACAACTGCAGGAGAAACATGCTTGATTGAGTATTCCACCCACAATAGAAGTATGAGAGAGTTTTAAAAGCTGGTTTTCTGTTTTTGGAAAAATCTAGATTTTTTTTTTAGCTGCTTGTAACTTACCTGTGTGGTTTTGCAGCTGGCGGCATGAGATAGATGGGGCCATGTCCAGTAGAAAATTAAGGTGGGAAATCTTTGTATGGTAGCACTTGAGTATTTTCCTTTCTGGTGGTTACATGTTGTTGTCTTTTCCTTTTATTGATTATTTTCTTCTTTATTTCTCTTTTTGTTTAGTGCTTGTTTTGCTAAGACTTTTTTTGACAGTTACTACATATGATTTATAATGCTTAACTGTATTCTGAGTTATTCTTTTTTCCCCTTCTGTTTTTTTAAATTCTGTCATCACTTCAATGTTGTACCTCATGAGTTCTGTTCTTATTTTTACTTGGTTCAACCATTTATCAATTGTCCCCTTGTCTTTATGAATTTATTTGAACTACCCATTTTAATGACTGAGGTGGTTTTTCCCTTGTCTAGTCTCTTTATTTGCTTGTCTTGTGGTTTTGACTATGTTTGGCATTTATTGCATAACATAAATAAATGGTTTATGCTCATTTTAGAGTTATGGTTATTGCTTAACTTGCTCCTTCTTCTGCAGAGAGAAACTATTTTCCTATATTAGTTCAGAGTGGAGAGTGCTTTGTTGAGTCCAAGAGTGCTCAGTCCAAAGAGCTGCTTCATCTTGCTTGCTTGGCTACTTGTAGTCACTTGGCTTAAGACTGACAAAGATCTGTGAGGTTTGGGGGAGATAAGTAAATTCGATATTATCTCTGGGAGAGTTTTATTCCTGGTAACTGGAACCAGCCTTACAAAGACTTTTTGATGTTTCCAAAATATCGCTTAGAGAGCAGATCCTGAAACTTGGGATTTACTGAACTGAAACTACTCTTCTGGTTCAGAAGATCCCCAGTCCCTAAGGCATGTTCTTCAATTGATTTGAACTCAGGTTTGTCTTCTTTTACAGATTTACTGGCCACCTCTTCCTGGGCAGAAAGAAGAATGCTTCCGGAAAGGAAAGGACATAGCGGTAGGTCATCCCATTGCTTGTAAAATGCTTATGCTAAACTTCATCTCCACTCTGTGACATATTTGAAATGAATTTGCAGTTTCTAAAAATATCTGCGGTCACCTTGGATTTTCTTTTTCCAAAAATTTCGTTCAGTCCTTCTTCTACACAAAGGATTCATCCATGGTTGAACATCACTCCCTACCCTAACTTAAGCAAATTGCATTCTGTGAGGAAGGAGATTGGGGATCTATTTCCTCACTCGTACCTACCCACAGCACAAAAATGACTTGGTATCTGCTGTGCCCTATGGCATTCTTGATTTCATCCCCAGCTGAATGAGGCTTAAGTTGTCCCGATCTGTACTATTAATGCATTATTTCCCCTTTATTTTGACATCATCAAAGAGCAAACTCAAGGAGTGTAAAAGTTTTATTACTCATAGGCATGACGGGAAGGGAAGGGAACAGATATAGTCAGGGTATATAAGTTGTTAGTGGGACAGTAAATTTCACGCTAGCATAGTTGTCCATCTACTCAAGGATAGGTGGATAGCACTTTAATAAAGCAGGTGGGGAAAATGCCAGTGTTGACTTTGCACCATGCTTTATTTTAGCTCATACATTTTCCAGCATAGGCTGTTGCCCTGGCTCTCATAGCCATGTAAACAAGTCTTCCAAGGTCTTGCATTTGTTGGGAATCATATACTGTCTTAGCAAGCTTACTTATTGTATAAGCTCAGGCTATTCTGAATTGGTGGTGTATTGTCCAAAGTCCCTTAGGTTTTTTCTTCCTAATAATTACATAGGAGAGGAACCTTCCTAAATCAGGTCAGATATTTATCTGGTCTTAAATCCCACTTTAGACACCAGCCAGATACCTAGGAAAATCCACAAATAGGGCTTAAAGTCAGCAGCTTCTCCTGTTGTAATCTCCAATCAGTCGGTATTCAGTTCCATGCAGTCAGTTAATCCAAGAAAAGCAGGGATGAGAAAATCTGTCAATATCGGTTTTGCTCAGTTTTTCATGTTTTCCAATGCTAAATTTGTTCCATGCTACTTTGGCATCTCTTCTGAGTTGAGTTTTTTCTTGTAGTGCTCACAAAAAGTAAATGCTTCCTATTTATGTACACGTTTTTGTAAAAGTTTTTCCTAAAGTATATATTTTATAGGCATTTTTTCCTAGCATGACATAGTTTTGATTGTTGT
>NW_015386228.1:478865-484840 GCF_001527695.2 Protobothrops mucrosquamatus
GTTTTGCTCAGTTTTTCATGTTTTCCAATGCTAAATTTGTTCCATGCTACTTTGGCATCTCTTCTGAGTTGAGTTTTTTCTTGTAGTGCTCACAAAAAGTAAATGCTTCCTATTTATGTACACGTTTTTGTAAAAGTTTTTCCTAAAGTATATATTTTATAGGCATTTTTTCCTAGCATGACATAGTTTTGATTGTTGTTTCCTCTACTATAAAGATTTTTGAGGACATATTCCAATTATAAAATATTTGCATATTGCTTTATACTGTTTGTTCATAAAACTGCATCCTAAAATCCAGTAGCATCCACATATTAATAGATAATAAATTTTCTATTAATGTATAGATCTGGAAAATAAGCCTAAGGTAAGTTTGCATTAAAATAAAAACAAAACTTTTTTTTCATCCAATCACATATGATTTCCATAGATTCTCCTACAGCAGCATTACACACCTTGATACTTTTCATCTGCATTGAAGTGCAGTTCCTCATATTCCTAGCGAACTTATCTCATGCCAGCTTTATTTTTGTGGAGTGTAGATGTCATATCTGATCATGGACTTGCCTGGTCTGTCCAGAATTTCAGTTAACATCTATATTAAACCTATTGCAGTATTCTTCTTAGGCTGATGATGTATGTTCTTGTCTACCATATGGTTTTGAGAAACTGTACAAGGGTAAATGCAGGCTAACAAAACTTGATTCAAAAGGGTTATGAGAGCTCACATTAGGAGGAATAACTGATATAGATAGAAATGCAGATAGTTTGGGAGTGCTCCTAGTGGGTTATACTCAAGACTTCTTTTCCTCCATTTTAATAGTGTGCTAGTTATATCCTTATATCCTAGTAAAGGCAGATCTTTCTGGAAATGAAATACTGTAATGACTTTCAGAATGGAGTAATTTGCTAAATGTGGGCCTGCTCATAAAAAGTGTCAGTCTGCTATAGTGGTTGAGGTGCTGGTCTGGAAATCAGTAGAATGTGTATTCCATTTCCGATTTAGGCATGGACAACTGGCTGAGTGAATTTGGGCCAGTGTCTCTCAGTCCAACCCATTTCACTGTAAGAGATGAGCAGCCTGACCCAGAGGGCAGGGTCAAACATGTTATCAGTTTGGAGTCACTGTGCTCCCACAAGAGACTTAAGTCCAGCCCCCTGTGAATTTTGTTGACTCTTATCTAGCACCAATTTGACTTGACCGTTAGTAGATCAGATTCTTGTGTATAGGTAAGGTAAAGGCAAAAGTTTCCCCTGGCCAGTTATGTCTGACTCTAGGGGGCGGTGCTCATCTCTGTTTCTTAGCTGAGAGAGCCAGCGTTGTCAGAAGAAGCTTCCGTAATCATTTGGCCAGCATGGCTATATGCTGAGACACATGGAGTGCTGTTCTTACCCTCCCATCTATTTATCTACTTGCATTTGCATGCTTTCAAACTGCTAGGTTGGCAGAAACTGGGAGCTCACCCGATACTTGGATCTCAAACTGCCTACCCTCCGTTCGACAAGCCCAGCATTTGAATTGCTAGGCCACCAAACCCCTTGTGTATAAATAGTATGTAATAAACTTTCAGTGCTTTCAGCTCAACTCCTGTTCCTGGTTACTTGTGCCTGACACTGACAGGGTCTTTACTGGATATTCTTTATGACTTGGTGGTCATTATTTTTTAAAGATTATCTGATGTTAACTGCTCTTTTGGGTTTTTGTGAGCTTATGCTTATGTCATCAGAGATAGTATCTAATGCTCTTATCTTTTCTTGGCTTCCCTGTGGATTGCTTCAGTTTTCCAAAACGTTAGCATCTTCTCCAGTAACCTTTGTATTATATGCTCAAAATAGCATTGCTCCATTATTAGTGTTTCTAGGGGGTTGTCTAATCTTACTTAATCTAATATTGAATGATCTGTTCTTTTTGTGGGCTAGGGTATTCTCAGCTTTTTCTCCAGCATCACAGTTTAAAGGCATTAGTACAATATCATCAGTTTGAGCTCCAAACTTGATTCTGATCTTATTCCTTGGGGTACTGTACTCTATACCGTGGAAGTTTGGGATTCTTACTGCTGAAATTCCATCTTCTTTATACAGATTGGGGAGGCAAGAACTCATTAGGTATTGATTGTAGAACACATTCTCAGGAGACATCAAACTGTCTACCGGATTGCATTTTGGTATTAGATTCACTATAAGATCTGATTACTGGTACATAGTGCCTATTCTTTGCTTCTACATCAATGCAAGCAATAATCTGAGATGGGGGGGTAAATGTGGGGCCTATGAGAACCCTGGGATCTTTTGTTGACAGTCTATCTCACTGTGATGGTTCCCAAGAGTGAGTATCACTCCTTTCAGCCTTATGGTATTTATTTTGCAGTCTGAAAAAAAGCTGCAGGCTTTGAGGGGAGTCTTAAAATGCTCATTCTTTGCTTTTAGAAACACAAAATTAAAAAAATCCATTCTTTTAGCTGCAGAAAAAAAAGTATTCTTTTCCCAGCATTTCTGCTTTTAATAGGATACATGAGAACTTGACCAATGTTATCCAGAAGGAATGGATCAATAGAAGCAATGATTACATTTATAGAATACACCAGCTATTAAAGATCCACTAATGTAATTGAGTTAAAATGCCGTGTCTTCACTATCCTCCTTGTTAGTTAAAAGCATTGTTAGAATAATAAAAGTGGAAAATATGTCCAGTTCTCCAGTACATTTTTAGACTGTGGCTTAGAGGTCCGATAACTCTTTCCATGAGCTCGCTGCCAGACACATTCTAGGTTTAGCTTATAGTCTTTCCACTTATATAAAACGAAGCCTTACGTAATACACCAAGAGCCATTAAAGAATGTTGGATTTTTAGTTCATCAAGGAACTCTTATTCTTCTTACTTATCTGTATTTATGTTCAGTGCTATTCAGTGGATGGAGCTGAAGAACTGTGTGTTGGTACAGGGTATGAAAAGAGTGAAAAGAGAACTTTGCTTCTTGTTTCTCTTGGGATAGGAGAAAGAATGGAATGATTCTTCTGTTGCAGTTCTTGCTTTGATGCACCCCCTGTAGTAGGTGAGGCACAGCTTATTTGAGGAGAGGCATTTTGATGCCACATGTTGTGCCTTTGTAATTCCAGGGTATTCTGCATTTTGTTTTATTGGAGTTTAATACTATCTGATTTTATATTTCAATTGCCTTTTAAAAGTCGTATAAATTATCCATCATAATTTGGATGTGTGACCACAGACAAATATTATATAAATAACTTTATAGGAAATTTCATTTTTTTTTCTAAACAATTATTCAAAGACATTATTTTAAATTTCTCCCTTTTTACTTAGGCACTGTTGCTCGGCTATTTGGACTTTCAGTTCATCAGTAGGTGAATATGTTTGTGCATCTTCTCTGTTTTAAGATTTGTGAAACAACCAGATATCTATTGCATAAAGAGGAAAAAAGTTTAGAATAGAATAGAGCTGGAAGGGACCTTGGAGGTCTTCTAGTCCAGCCCTCTGCTCGAGCAGGAGAACCTATACCATTTCAGACAGGTGACTGTCTAGTTTCTTCTTAAAAATCTCCAGTGATGGAGCGCCACGATTCTGAAGACGAGCTGTTCCACTTCTCTCTTTGGTCAGTTTCCAACCATTGTTTTTTGTCTTACCCTCTGGTGCTTTGGAGAATAGTTTGACGCCCTCTTCTTTGTGGCAGCCCCTCAAATACTGGAATACTGCTATCATGTCGCCCCTATTTCTTCTTTTCTTTAGATTAGCCAAACCCAAGTCCTGCAGCCATTCTTCATATGTTTTAGTCTCCAAGCCTTTGATCATTTTAGTTGCTCTTCTCTGAACTTTTTCCAAGGTCTCAACATCTTTTTTGTAGTATGGTGACCAAATTTGGTTACAGTATTCCAGGGGTGGTCTTACTAGGGTTTTATAAAGCGATACTAATACTTCGTGTCATCTTGATTCTATGCCTCTGTTTATACAACCCAGGATTGTATTAGCTTTTTTGCTACTGCTGCACACTGCTGGCTCATAGTCAAGTGATCGTCCATAAGATGGATAAGGAAAACAAATATAATTCTTATTTTAAGGTGCTGCTGTTTTTCCCATTGAATTCTAGTGCCCTCTTGTCTGAAGAAAAGAATTTTTTTCTGAAGTATATTTAAAAGGCGGAGAGTTAAAAGGATTTTCTAAACACCACAAATCAGCAAAACGGAAACAGCTTAATCATGGTTGACAGATTCATTAGAACTCTCCATGTCATATTAAAATAGCAGTAGTAGTAGAAGAAATATGGAGAAGGAAGGAGAAAGGAAGAAGGAAGAAGGAAGCTAACTCATGAGGAGACAGTTGGATGCAGGAAAATAATTAGTTCAGGCCAGTCAACCTGGTTCATTCCAGATGTTTTGAATTACAACTCACATAATCCCTTGCTGTTAGATATAGTGGTTATATGAAAAGATGTCTTTATTTTAGCTTTATAGTATCTATAACTGTAATCTCGTTTGTAGTCTAATCTGAGAAATAAGGAGCTCTTGAATCTGGGATCTGACCTTGAATCTCTGGATTCCTAAATCATAATGAGACCTGAAAAAGACAACCAGTGTGTTTAATACTCTAGACTCTAGAAAGAGTACAGAGAAGAGCAACAAAGATGATTAGGGG
This sequence comes from Protobothrops mucrosquamatus, assembly GCF_001527695.2. Taxonomy (NCBI): domain Eukaryota; kingdom Metazoa; phylum Chordata; class Lepidosauria; order Squamata; family Viperidae; genus Protobothrops; species Protobothrops mucrosquamatus. The sequence continues at coordinate 483,511 of NW_015386228.1, forward strand.
ACTGGAGGCTAAAACATATAAGGAACGGTTGCTGGAATTGGGTATGTCTAGTTTAACGAAGAGAAGGACGAGGGGTGACATGATAGCAGTGTTCCAATATCTCAGAGGCTGCCACAAAGAAGAGGGAGTCAAGCTATTCTCCAAAGCGCCTGAAGGCAAGACAAGAAGCAATGGATAGAAACTGATCAAGGAGAGAAGCAAATTAGAACTAAGGAGAAACTTCCTGACAGTTAGAACAATTAACCAATGGAACAACCTGCCTCCAGAAGTGGTGAATGCTCCAACACTGGAAGTTTTTAAGAAGAGACTGGACAGCCATTTGTCTGAAATGGTGTAGGGTTCCTGCCTGAGCAGGGGGTTGAACTCAATGACCTCCAAGGTCCCTTCCAACTTTATTATTATTATTATTATTATTATTATTATTATTATTATTATTATTATTATTATTATTATTATTATTATTATTATTATTATTATTATTATTATTATTATTAATAATAATAATAATAATAATAATAATAGTTGGAACCAGCACCAAGGAGATCGAGGTTATATTCACTCTTAGCCATGGAACCCTATTAGTCTGGGTTGTGGCAGTAATTCTTTGTCCTTGGAGTCCTTGATGCTCTCTGGGTTTAGCTGTTTTCTTGCAGAGATTTCATTCCAAACTAGGTAACATCATTAATGCTAACAAGAATGTAACCAAGCTCAGAGACCAAGGACTCCATAGTTCAATACTGAACTACAGATATTCTCTTCTATTGATACCATTCTCTGTCAACCCAACAATTCTCAGAGGATGGCTGCTATTAGGATAAATTGAAAGGCAATCCCAGTGTAAACAGCCTTGAGCTCTTGGAAAAAAGATGGGATATAAATCCAAGAATAATTGCACTGATTTTTTTTAATTAAGCTTTTCTATTTCTAGGATTTTCAAGTGTTATAAATTTAAAAATATAGCAAAATAATCTAACAAAAATATTTTGTAAGAAATTAATTTCAGATTCCAGTGCATGCAGAAATACTAAATCTAGCATATTATATTAAATCTGCAAATGTGTACTAAATCACAGTCCCTAAAGTATGAAAAAAATAAAATAAAAACCTGATATGACAAAATTTAAAGTGTTTAAAATATGAATTTCCCACACTTCTGCCATCTAGACCGGGATAATTTAATGCAAAATATTTTAAAATGTGACTTATTTTTCTGCTATTACATATATGATAAAAAAATGTTACGCCTGTTTATTGTTCCTTGAAAGAATAACATTTTTGGATTAAAAGGCATTAACCTGATATGAAACACAAATCTCTGGTTGAGATCTAT
>NW_015386228.1:486651-489283 GCF_001527695.2 Protobothrops mucrosquamatus
TCAGTAAACCAAGGAGCTAATTGAGATCTACGCCGGGTCAGAGGCCGCAGCGGCACGACTCGGTCCAGTGCCGCGGCCGCGGCCGCATCCCAGGCCGCGGCCTGATCTTCCGCCGAGTCGTGACCTAACGCCTCCGGATATGGCCCAAGCTCCGTCAGGAACCTCTCCGGGTCCATCAGGCGCCTGGGACGGTACCATCAGAGCAGGCTGACTTTTTAATTATGTTTTGGAAATGAGATAATTTTCCTTTTGAATAGGCATTTTCTTATGAGAAATATGGGAATTGCTGTAGCTCCACCTTCTCCAACCTCATGCCCTCCAGATGTTTTTAGGAATACAATTCCCAGAATTCCGATTCAGCAGGGCCAGGAATTGTGCCATTTGGGAATTATGGGAATAGCTCATGTGCCCGGAACACACTGATCTGTGGAACGGTGCCTGTTTCAAAGTGTCGGTGCTGCTTTTCCTCAATTTTCCTCAATCTCTTGAGCAAGGAAAATACATAAAAGCATTAGCAGCACCAGCAATGTCATTATTGGCTCAAAGACTAATAAAGGAATAATTGATGATATTATAATATGAATTACAACATGGGTGTCCAGATTTTTGGCTTGTCCGGGCTGCATTAAGTGAAGAGGAATTGTCTTGGGCCACATATAAATTATATAATATAGTTAATGTATATAAATATTGCTAAAATCACATAATAATGTTAAAAGTTTACGATTTTCTGGGACCGCATTACTAGTTGTCCAGGGCTGCATGTGGGCCGCGTGTTGGACATGCCTGAATTACAGGAAGGATCTCTGTCCAAATAAATACAATGGAGATGAATTAGATCCTATTCGGATGGATATATAGAATTCTTCCCCAACTAGAGGCACCACACAGTGTTTGAAAGGCACGATGGGAGGAGGGCATATTCCAAAAGTAATGATTATGACCTGAACAAAAATCCTAAGTAAGGTTTCATTCTTTTACATTTATATTTGATTAAAATTAAGTACAGGTAGTCGACTCACAACCATTCATTTAGCGACCATTCAAAGTTACAATAGTGACTTACAATCAGTCCTCCAATTTACAACCATCACAGCGTATGTCTAGTTTAATGAAGAGAAGGACGAGGGGGGACATGATAGCAGTGTTCCAATATCTCAGGGGCTGCCACAAAGAAGAGGGAGTCAAGCTATTCTCCAAAGCACCTGAAGGCAGGACAAGAAGCAATGGATGGAAACTAACCAAAGAGAGAAGCAACTTAGAACTAAGGAGAAACTTCCTGACAGTTAGAACAATTAATCAGTGGAACAATCTGCCTCCAGAAGCTATGAATACTCCAACACTGGAAGTTTTTAAGAAGAGACTGGATAGCCATTTATCTGAAATGGTATTCCTACCTGAGCAGGGAATTAGATGACCTCCCAGGTCCCTTCCAACGTTGTTGTTGTTGTTGTTGTTGTTGTTGTTGTTGTTGTTATTATTATTATTATTATTATTATTATTATTATTATTATTATTATTATTTTCTTCTGATATATTTTATCATTTTTTTCCCCTGCTACCATGTTAAAATTACAGTTTGGTGGCAACTTTTGCAGGTTTCTAGGCTCTGCGTTCAAAAGGCTTTTGGAGTTAAAGGTAATTCTTGGTTAAATAGTTCTGGTTTGGAAGTCGAACTGATGCATTATGAGCACCTTTAACTTAGTCTTTGAACTCATCATGAACTTATCATGAAAACATGTGATACCTCCTTAGTATCAGTCAGATTTCCCATTTTAATATAACCCCTGGGTAGTCTTAAGTGGGTACCAACTATTGCCTGGTTTTGAGACTAGTGTTAAAAGAGCAGCCTACTTCTTAGTTTACTTGAAATACCCAGGGACTTTTTTTTTTAAAAGTGGTGTGTTCAAAATAGAAATGAGAGCTGGGATACGACATGTTCTGTTTGATGATATGATGCAGAGGGAAAGACGAGTGTAAGAAAGGGAGGGTAAGACCTTGGGTTTTTACAGCAATACATGTAGTTTGTTATGTGTGATGGCCATTGGAATCTGGCGGTGCCTCCAATAGACTCCATGGCTTCTCTCTGCTTATCTGCCAATGACTTCTGCTCCGGAAAAGTCAACAATTAATCCAGGTCAGACTTCTGAGTAATCGTTTGTTATTCTGCTATGTAACTAAACTTCCGTTTTAAATAACTGGTTTGGCTAGATGAAGGTTGTTTGTCTCCTTCATTTCCTGTAATTGTCTCCCTACCAGCAACACTTCCCCCCCCCCTTACATCTTAACTGGAATTTGCAGGCAACTGAATCTAAGGCCCTTGCTCTGATTCTGATATGTTCTTTTTCAGTAATAATTTTCCCTGGGGGGAAGAAAGCAAAATGGATTAAGAAGTCCTGAGGAGATCTTGCTCTGAGAGAGAGATTATGTATCTTACTGTTCTATGCAGTCTTTACCAAGCTAGTATTGTCTGCATACATTGGGTTACAACTCCCATATTCTCCATCCAGCACAGCTACCAGCCCTCTGGCTTGAAGTATTGTAGTTTAATACTTAATACTATGGTATTATAGGACACCATGTTGAGGAAGGCTGATCTAGTTTGAAGCATTAGAGAGTGGCTGCTTATAAG
>NW_015386228.1:490333-546378 GCF_001527695.2 Protobothrops mucrosquamatus
GTTAAATTATGAGCATGGAGATTCAGATTCCCATTTTTCTATGAAACTTGCTGGATAAATTTATTTCTATAGCATAGCCTGCTTTACATGTAGGAAACAAAGCAAACAATTAAATCATATGTATTCTTTTTCCCCCTTTAATCAGCAGGCCTCTTAACTTTATTGTCTTTGGAAACCGCTCTTTCTAAATCAAGTCCTCTTTGTTTGGAAGATAGCTACCTTTTGAGAATGTGTGCCAACAATTTTATTATAACTGTTGGAGTTTAAAGTAGCATTTGATTACTGTAAAAGTCAACTTCTGAGCAATTAAAATCAGGAATAGACAATACTTTTAAACTGGGGGTACATCTGAGATTTTGAGAATAGATCAAGTACCTTCACAAAATGGCTCCTGTTCTGTTTTCGAGGAAGAGGCATTGAGACAAAGCACGGGTTCAAACAAGTCCTCCTTTATTCCAAACAGTAACAGAACTGGTTACAAAATGGTGCGGTTACCTTTTATAGTCCCCTGCAAGGTACCTTGCTGGCCAATCGTTGCAAGGCTTTTTTCCCGCCTTGTGCATGTGCGCAAGGCTGGGAACAGCCTCTCTGGTCCCAGGCATCCACGTGGACTGCCTGGGCCAATCGTTGCAGCCTGCGTCTGCAGGCCCACGACATAACAGCTCCCTTGGCAGGTTTGTGGGAAATGAATGAATGAATGAATGAATGAATGAATGGGACAATCTGTTTCAAGAAATGCTGGATTCAGACATAAGGCAAACAAGCTACAACTTAGGACCTCACCACATGTTTGCTATTTGTTTTCTTTTTGCTTTTAGAAATTACATTTAAGTATGTAGGGCATGTTGTGCTATATTATAATTTATGAGAGATATTAAGCCAGCCAAATGATAAATATGTTAGCAGTAAATACATTCATTTAAAAATAAATTGTATTTTTCACTTTAAATGCCTTGTTATTAAATAATTAAAAGGTATATATGTGTTTTCAATGTTTTTTGTGGTCACCCAAAATTCTGTTTCAATATGTTCCTTTCTGAGGCCTTCTAGTTTAAATTTATATAGTTTAATATAGCTTAATGCCTCACCAGGTCTAAACCTGGCACTGATTTCAAGGGATACAGATGCTGAAACTTGAAAGCAAAACTGGGTCTATCAATCCAGGAATATGGACATAAATGCCCAAAATCTGCAAGAATCTCACAGACTCTCCTTTTAGGTAGGTTTTAAAAAGAGGAAGGGGCAACTCCATTCTCTCTTTGCCTTTTCCCCTTTTTCCCTTCTGGGATCAAATCCGGGCAGGCAGAACTTCAATCCAGGAATTGCTTGAAGATGTGGGGAAAATAGCCATCTAGGGAACAGTCAAACTAAATGTGGGATTAATATTTCTGGAGTTTTGCTGATAGAGAAGTAGCTGAGATAATCCCATTAGAAACCCTTTATGTTTCCTTTCTCCCCCACTCTTTATCCTTTGCTTTTACTTAAATCCTCTATAATTTTTTGAGAAAGACTTCAGTTATTTCTTTTTGAAAGGATTTTAACATCTCCCTGTTTAAGTTAAGCTACAGAGAAAAAAGAAGAGAATTTAGTTAAGCTAAACTTTAAGCTACAGAAAAGGAAGAAAGCAAGAAAAACAGTTGTCCTTCATCTGTTCTTGGGGAAATGTAGCAGCATTTACCCAATAGGCCTTCTGCTGCAAGGTATGGGAGGGATTGTAAGGTGGAGTTGGGCATCCCCAATACATTTCCTTATCCAAACGAACCTACCGTGTGTCAGCCACATGCAGGATTATGTGTGTCCCATTACATCCCATTTATCAAAAAAAGAACTAATCTTTCAAAATATTGTCATCACAATGGGACTGCATGTCATTCCTACAAATGAATCTGATGTTAGAGACTGGCACTGTGCTTTGCCTTGTGCTGGTTTCCTATTTAGTTTTACTTTAAATTTTAAAAAGTCTTTAATATAGACATATAGAGGAGGCTACGTGGTGGGCACCAAATGATGGAGACTGTGTCCATATAAACATTTCTGAGTAAAAGAAATCTAACCTGAAAAATAAAAATTGGGAAGCAGAAATCCCTGTCTGTCTGTCCGTCTGTCTGTCTGTCTGTCCTCCCTTCCTGCGTTGGACATGCTTGTGAACTGTGGCAGGATACACTTTATTTTCTGAATAAATTTCTTTCAAGATGCCCATTTGAATTTCTAAATGAAAACGTTATTTTAAGACCCATTGTGATACTATCTTCCTGTTTTCTGCTGATTTAACAGCAGTGTTACATTATATGTACTTAGGCTAATACAGGATATCACTGCACAAGGCAATATGACAACCTCACTTCCTGACCTATGAATGATAATACAATGGTTTCAGTCACGTCAGTCATCCACGCAGTCAGAGGTGAGGAAAGATCATCATTGGTTCAGCTGAAGTGACAGGAACATGGGACGAGGTTGTAATGTACAGATAAACAGGAATTTGCTATACACTTTGGAAAACACGAGAAAAGTTTGCTGCCTGATCAAAAGCTGTACTATGATCGTTGGTGATATTGTCTCAGTGAGAAGAAAGATTTTTATAACCCTGGGAAATGGCATGTGAGAATTTGAAATATGAGAAGGGGTTTGTTTTCTATACTTCAGTATAGATATTGGATCTAAAATAACATTAGTTTGGCAAATGGAAAATGCTATTTGGTTCATTATGCTCAATGTATCACTTTACTGTTTTTGATTATTTATTCTTTATTAAGCTGCCCATTCCCAAAGGCTCTACATTGCTAACAATCAAAACCTTCATAAAACAAGAAAACTCCCCTGAAGGTAATAAATTAATGAATGGTTTTACAGTACAAAAGCAGAAGAAAACATACTAAGCCATGTATTGATCAGGTGACCTAACCATCGCAACATGCTTTCCTCCTGGGATAGGTTGAATGATTGAATTGCAGGTGCTTTCCTGGATCTCTGTGGGGGAAGGTGTTCCAAAGCATGGAGAACGGGTGAAAAGGACTGGCCAAAGTCAGTGTTCAGAAACCAAAGCTATAGCTAGTTGAGCTTGGTTCTCAATAACTCTGTATTTGTTCATGATACTTTATCCCTTGAACCAGAAGTCCACCCTTCTTCTAGTTGTGTCATCCTTTGCTCATCACCTTCTTTTAATCATAATACCTAGCTGTGACCATCCAGATGAAGTTATTTCATAGAAACATAGAAAGCATTGCAAATACCAATTGTCATTTCTTTTCCAGACGGAGTGTGCAAACTATATCCGAGTTCTTTATCCTTTAAACCGGACTCATCTCTTAGCTTGCGGGACTGGAGCTTTTCATCCCATCTGTGCTTTCATCTATGTGGGACACAGAGGAGAGGTAAGGAGACAACGTGCATCTGAGGTAGACCTTATAAGTACTCTAGTGAAAGATTGAGACCCTTTTCTATTAAGAGCAATTGTGGCCCTGGGGTGGCAGGAGATGACTTTTGTTTGTTTGTAAAATGTTTCTTTGAATCAGTCTTTTTTTCAACTGAGAGAGCCAAGATGCTGGACTAGAAACCTTCTACAGACCATGAACTCTAGACCTCCATTATTCATTGAACTTGGCTGGGTGACTTTGAGTAAGTCTCTCTCTCTCTCAGTCCAACTCATCTCACAGAAAGATTGGAAAAGGAAAAATAGGATGATATATCCTGCCCTGAGTTGCAAAAAATAAAGGTAGGATATAAAGCAAATAAAGGAGATGAAGGAAGATTTGTTGGTGAGGAAAGAGTTCCCAAGCCCTCCCTTTTCTTGTGGAAAATGGTACTCTTTTATTTTATTCATTATTATATTTATAGGATCTATCCCGATTGCTATAGAAATAAAGGTGGGCTCCTTGGGGAGGGAGCTTCCCTCATTGATCCTTACAAGATTGAGAAGCAGTGACTGCCCCAAGGGTGTCCCAGTTGAGTGAGACTTGAACTCATGTCCTTCCAGTCCCATTCCAATGTTTCAACCATTACATCACATCTGGTTTCCCCCATCAGCTCCCTTGTGCTTGCCTTTCCTTTCCTTTCCTTCCCTTCCCTTCCCATTTCCAAGACAGCTGCAAAGAAATCAATAGCTGCCTATTGGTTTCAGACAATGGGATAGTATTATGGCTGGCCTTAATAATGGTGAAAAGAAATAACTCAACTTCTGGATTGAAATTGAGTTGTAGCTACACAAAACAGTAAATGAACGCAACAATATTGGAGAGACGAGTGCTGGCATGAGAGGAAGTGAGGATCGTTGTTATAAAATACTAAACTATAATGTAGCGTTATATTCAAAGCAAGTCAGTGTATTAAATATAGTAAACTACAGTTTTGCAAATAAAAGAAAAAAAGATCTTTTGGATCAGACTAGCATCTGGTTTCATAAGCTGACAGATATCTCTTGAAACCATATAGAAGCCTTTGATTGATATAACAGAGCTTTTCTTGTATGTGTACAAGTTTACTCACTTAATGCAGAAAGATTAAACAGTGATATTTCCATTTCCAAGAAGGAATCAATGCAGACAGCAACTAGGTTTGCAATTCTTTGTGTTAAATTTGGAAAAGTTGATTTATGTGCTTATGCTTCTCAAATAGGAAAAAAACCCTTGATTTCTCAGTTCAGTGCACTTAGCCTCCTTGTTGTTGCAACTTAACATAACTGCCTTTGTGGAATTTGTTCAGCTTTCTCAGCCTTCTAGGAAATGAATGTAGGATATATGAAGCTGTCAAGCTGATCAGTGTATTGCTTCATTCATATCTAACTCCTACTTATACTGCTTTCTTCCTCTGCCTATTTTCCTGTCTGCTCCCTTTTTTAAAAAACAAACCAAACTAAACCCAATTTGCATATTCCAACTGAACATATTCATTCACTCCTAGGTGTACTTAAATGGAGAGTGCAGAAATAATGTTAGGTGGGGATAGATTAAAAAAAATAAGGAGTTTTTGGTGCTCTCTGGGCTTGATTGTTTTCCTGTTTCATAACCCAACCTAGGTAACATTATCAGAGCTAGCAACCTATAAAAACCAGTGAAATTGCAACTGTATAATGGTCTACATCAGTGGTGGCGAACCTATGGCACGGGTGCCAGAGGCGGCACTCAGAGCCCTCTCTGTGGGCACGTGTGCTGTTGCCCCAGTCCTAGGCCTTCAGTTGGGTTTTATAAAACCTTTTCGCTTTAGGCCTCTGTCGCCATGTGCAAAAAAAAAAGAAAAAAGATTCAATCAGTCAATTTCAACTTCTCGTGGAAAAAAAAAAGATCTTGCAAAGTTGGAATTGATTGATTTAACTTTTTAGTCCCACCCAGTCTGCCGTTACCACCACAGCCATGCCCAGCCAATGGGCCACGCCCAGCCAATGGGCCATGCCCAGCCAATGGGCCACACCCACCCGGCACCCGACGATGCATAAGTGGGTTTTGGGTTGCAGTTTGGGCACTCGATCTCTAAAAGGTTCGCCATCACTGGTCTACATTAATATTAAGCCATCTGTCTTGTGCTTGGGGGATAGCATAAATATTGGGCCTATATAAGATATTTGGGATATGAGCTACAAATACTGTAACTTCCAAGAATGGATTCCTTTGGAACTGTGAGATCTACTTTGGAAGCTGCTGCTTCCCCCGTGGTTTCTCACATTTTTAAAGAAATCTTTTAAATTAGGAAATGAAACAATAGTCTCCAGTGTTGTCTTAATTTTCAAAAATGCCTTTGGATCCCAAATAGGCACCATAATCTTCTTTTAAATACAAAATTGGTGTATGGTTTCCATCGGGACCTTTGGCCTATGCATGAAGTAAAATTAGTAGAAATCATCTGCTGAGAGAGAGCCTACGCATCATCTGATATTTTGATAGTTTGTAACTGATTATGTTCCCCAAACTAGTCATTTTGTCTTTTGGTAATGCTGTCTTTAGGGATTTTTGGGGTGTGTGTGAATAGATCAAAAAGTTGAGATGACAAGCAGACTTATTATCTTGATTTATTTCACTGCCTTGTGAACCCCCTTGTACCTGTTATCATTTTGCTTAAGTACCTACAAATGCCCAAGTCTGGAAGCATTATTGTAGAAAATAACTATCTGCTTTCTGTAATTTGCACCTATTGATCACATTGTTCAAAATCCTTGCAACCAGAAGGACCACATTATTCTGTTAGTTTGAGATAGATAGATAGATGGATGGATGGATGGATGGATGGATGGATGGAAGGATGGATAGATAGATAGATAGATAGATAGATAGATAGATAGATAGATAGATAGATAGATAGATAGATAGATAGATAGATAGATGATAGATAGATAGATAGATAGATAAATAGATAGATAGATAGATAGATAGATAGATAGATAGATAGATAGATAGATAGATAGATAGATAGATAGATAGATAGATCCATTATTAGCTCAATCTCTTAGAAGGCTTTGGGGGCTACTTCATGAAAATGTATGGTTGTCTTCATGTGTGTGTGTGTGCGTGCGCACACATATATGCAACACCTTTATATATATATATAAATTACAAAACCTTTCATGTAACAAGGTAGTAATAAAATGTTGCATTCTATCAAACTCTTATCAAATGTCTAGTCTAGCTCTGTAAAGAACTAATACAAATAAAATCAAAACTAACCAAGAGTTAAAACCAATTAGCAGCCATTTGACCCACTGGCCTCTCACGAAAAACACCCTGATCAACAACCAGATATAAAATCTGTGGGTGGCATTTCTTGTCCTTTCCTCATTAATCAAGCTGGCCTAAGCAGGAAGGTCACCCAACTTCACCCCGTAACCCTTCTTGGCTCTGGCAATTTCAGAAGCTTTTATGACCAAGCCTGTGGGAGAAAGAGTCCTTTCAGCACAGCTGTTTATCATGAGCCCCTGGGATGATCACTTGGACTTCTCACATCATGCAAGCCCCTCCCCAAATGTTCAGACTGACATCACCCTGGTTTGCCATGCAAAGCAGAAACACAATCTAAGCCACTGTGTTGCGCCTGCAAGGAAGTCATACCAAGTGTGGGTGTGCAGAAAGCCTGAATGAAAGTGATTTGAAGAGATTTCTTTGTCCAGCTAAGGCGATGACTCCAGAGAAACAGTCAAAAATTGCAGAAATAATATCAGCATTGCAATTTTCAAAGGAGGCAGTTTCATTAAGCGGAGGGATATTTCTTGAAATTGAACAGGATAGCGAAGACTGTCTGCACCAAAAACATTTCATCAAAGAGTTAACTGTGGCAAGGACGTTTAATGCAATTCTAGGATGGGTTGTGGCCTTTACCTCCATAATCATGTATTTTGTCATTGACCAACAACATTTAGAGTCAATACTAAAATCAAATGTCAGTTTATTTGAAAAGATGAGTCAGCCTTTTTGTGGCCCCATGCTGGTTTATCTGAACCTAGAATGAAACTGACACCTTTTTTGGGGGGGGGCAATGCTGAGGCTTGTAGTTTACATTGTTTCACCTCTCTCTCTCTCTCTCTCTCTCTCTTTTACTGAGTCTCTAAGTTCTTAAACCCAAACTTCTTAATCTCTACTAAGGCTTCTCCTTAACCTCTACTGCAACCTAACTGTGCTAGGAAAGAAACATAAGCAACCTTCTTAGCAGGCCAGTATTAATCTTTCTAGCTAGTTTGTAGCCAGTTTCACAAACTTTATTATTGTCATCATCATGAATATCAGCAAAGAGTTGCTTGGTTTGATTTTCACTACTGTTGGAAGCACTGTACACAAAATGGTTGCTTCCCCACATCGCCTAGACTTTGGGCTCAAGAATGCTGCTCTCTCCCTTCCCCACCCATCACATAGATGCTCTACTCTGCAATTGAGAGCCAGGGTGAAGTTATTGCAAAACATTTCTGTCGCAAAAATGTCACTTTGTTATCCTACTGGAATCATAGCGAGCAGAGAATTTTTAATAGAAGTAGAAGTAATGATGTGCAGGAATCATAGACTGATATATTAGTAGAAGGCAAGCAGGAGCTCACGGGACACTTCCTTATATAGAAGAGGCAGAAAATTGAGAGAATTGGGGAGAAGTTGGCAGGTGTCAAGTGACTACGGTAAAAAAAAGGGAAGTGGCAATAACAGGAAGGGAGGAAGGAAGGAAGGAAGGAAGGAAGGAAGGAAGGAAGGAAGGAAGGAAGGAAGGAAGGAAAGGTAAGGTGGGTCGGTCAATTATTGGTGATTTTTGTAAATAAGCATTTCAAATAAGTTTTGAAATACCTTTATAGGTTCCACTATAGAGGAACAATGTCTACCCTGTTTCATTTCTTCGTACAGTGTTACTGTGTTGTTAAAAAGGATATATAACTTCACTACAAGAACTTATTTATTATTTGAGGTGGCAGCAAAGTTTTGCTGTAATAGTAATTATTACCAAAATAAATTTAGAAAAAAAAATGGTCCAACTTTTGATGAAAAAACTCAGTTTCACCATCTTTACATAGTGGTAGGTTGCCTCCCACAACAACTTAGATTTGTTGTTATTTTTGCAAGTGGCCAGAGAGATGCATAGTACATACGGAAAATATGATGTGGTATCTGTGGGTGTCTCTGTGTGTGTGTTCTTTTATATTATGTAAGACAAGAGGTTTTTTGTAGCAGTTCAAGGGCAGGATATTGTTACATCATGGATGCTATGCCAGCAAGCTGGCAGAAATGAAGACAATAGAAGATTTCAAACTGCAAAATATTGGGAATTATAAACACTGAAATTTGTATGGAGTGGAAATACCATAAATAATTTCAAGAGTTTGGCATTAGGCATGCCACCTTGAATTTCTGAATGAAAGTTGTGATATAAATTTAGGAAATAAAAGAATAAACCCTTTTCCATTTTTTTCACTTGTAATTATACCATTACAGTCTAGATTAACTTTCCTTCTCTTCAGTTTCCCAGATGTTTGCAGATTCTGCAGGTTAAATATATTCAAATTCATATTTGTATATTAAGTATATTATTTATAATTCAACTGGGAAAGGCTAATTTGGTAAAAAGGCTAAGTTTATAAGATCTGTGGGTCATTAGAGATGGGATAATGTGATTGATTTGGAGAGGGAGGTAAACTTTTCTAAAATGCTCAACAACACTAAAACTTAAAGTTTAATTAACTTTAATTTTTTCCCCTTACTGTTCAGATCCTAACCATTAATTTCAAGGTTTTGTCCATTATGATTTTGAAATGTTGACTGACAAAATTGAGAGAAAGACAGTGGGACAGTGTTAATACCTTATTGGCAACTGATTTTGAAATAGATTTTTTTTTTATTCCAGCAACACATAACCAGCTAAAATTATTCATAAATATGTAAACATTCCAAGATCTATTGGCACTGAGAAAGCCATAGGGTTAATAATGGGATGAACATCAGTCTTAGTAACTTGATTTTCGCTTATATTAAGAACAAAAAGCTGCTGTTACTTCCTCTTGGTGAATCTGTGCTATCACGACAAGGGTTTCCTTACACATCTTACGATCTGAGTGCCTTTTAGAATTCTCTTCATTTTTATCACATAAATACTTCCACGTTTCCTTTGACTCTATTTGCTTCCCCTCATTTCTCTTTCCAGCACATGTTCAGCTTGGATCCAACCAGTATAGAAAGTGGCCGGGGCAGATGTCCACATGAGCCTAATCGGGCGTTTGCAAGCACATTTTTCAGTAGGTGTTAAAGTCAATTAATCTGAATCTTTTATCCTAATAGCTGTCCATGGATATTTATTATTTTATTATTTTATGCATATATTTTTTCCTGCTACCGTGGTCTACAGTTTAAGACATAGGTGCTGGAAACAATTGAAAAATTGCATTGTCTCAGGTGGACTTTTCAGGAATTGATCTTATAGGCTTCTTTGCCTGGCCTTTTTCTGTTCTCCATAGAGAATTCAGTTCTTCAAGCAAACTCAGAACAGTCTAGAAAGGATCTGTCAGACCATTCTTCCAGGCTGCTGCTGGTCACTCTGCTCAATAATCAATAACTTGGGTTATTTGTCTGTAAGCATGTATTAGAAAGCCTCCTCTCTCACCATTTGTTATCTGGGTGGCATACAAACAATAATGAACAAAATTAAAAAGCTCAACAAAACCAAAAACATAATACATTACTGAGGCTGTATTTCTCCGACGCCTTTCTTGAATTCCTATATAACATAAATCCGCTGTGCAGTTGCTGAATTTATGATTCTGTAATAGTTGTGGGTTCCCGTTGTGTTTTCTAAGACTACCATTATAAGCAGGAGCTATAGCAGCAGTATTGTGGGTTGGGGGAGAAAACAGTTGCTGTTTTGCTGAAATAAAAGACTGCTACCTCTTCTACTCTCAATTTCCCGATTTATATTTAAATTATGTTTTAATGTTCAGTGGAATCTGTGAGAAGAACCAGGATGAAGACAAGGATTGTTTAACCCAGTATTTCTCAACCTTGACAACTTTAAGGCTGAGGAATTCTGGAAATCGGTGCATCTGAAGATTGCTAAAGTTGAGAAACACTGGGCTGACTTTTTAAAGACTTACTATATTGATGAGTTTTCCCTATAGATGTAAGGCCTGCTCCTTCCCAGTATAGTCGCATTCATTTAGAATTTCAGTGTGATTTTGAGTCCACATAATTTAAAAAAGAAAAAGAAAAGACAGTAGAGAAACGAAAGGCAGCTACAAAACTCCGTTCATTCTCTCTAGGGACAACGGCTTCCCCCATGCTTCAATTATTTTCTTTCCTCATCTCACACAAAAAATTGTGCTATACATTTCAGTGTTGCTTTTGGTAATGAATTGTCCATGGTAAGAAAAATGATGGGAAAAGTAAAAGGAACAGACGGGAGGATTAAAAATGGTAGATGAAATCATCTGGACTTCCCTCCCCATCAGATCCCATGGGCTGTTGCATAAGAAAAGGCTGATCTAGAAAGACCCGGAAAATTGAGAGAACAGACTTGTCAGAACGGCAGTCAAGGAATCTCCCGTTCAGATCTGACCTCTGCCATAAATGCAATTGATGGCTGTAGGCAAGCTGTGCTTTCTCACCTTGAACCATCTGTGAATGTTATAAGGCAGGGGTCTGCAACCTTGATAACTTTAAGACTTGTGGACTTCAGCTCCCAGAATCCCTCAGCCAGCTATGCTAGCTGAGGAATTCTGGGAGCTGAAGTCCACAGGTCTTAAAGTTGTCAAGGTTGCAGACCCGTGTTATAAGGCAATCAGAATACTCATGAAATCCTTTAAATATAATGAGATGCATCTTTATGTGCTGGTACCTTTACTATTAAAGGTGTTAATAAACACAAAACATGTATGTAAACAGCTACTGATTTTAATTGAACTTATTCTCTAGGTGGAGACTTGTACACGGGGCTAACAGCCGATTTCTTGGGCAGGGACCCTGTGATCTTCCGGACCATGGGACATCGCTCTTCTCTACGTACAGAGATGGACCAGAGGCTGCTTAATGGTAGGGAAAAATTAAGTCATCAAGTCAAAAGGCACATATAGTGAACATATAGAGAAGTTGGGATTGCTTCATTTTAGGCAAAGAATGAAATAGGTGTGTGCTCCATGAGTTTTGGGCACTGGGTCATGGCAAGGATATAAAGGGGATTTAAAAAAGCTCATGCAAAGCTCAGAGATAGCCAGAAGAAAAGTGACTGACAGAAACCTATACAATGTACACAGCAATCAATGAAAAAGGGAGTGTTGGCCACAGAAATAAGAAGGGAAAAAAGTTGAAATGGAGGTCATGATCACTGTAAATTTGTACATGGGAAAGGAGGAGGAGATGGAGAAGTGTTTATATAACTAACCCTGTAGAGTTTTAATAAGAGTTCTTATCTGTTATCTCTCTTGGCAATAATCTTCATTAACTGTTCCAAGACAGAATCTGCCAAGATTTTAAACTTTTAGGACCAGCACCAAGTTACAAACTGCTTCTGGGGATCTTTTTTCTTAATCTGTCCAATTATTATTTTTTCTTCAGCTCCCAAATTTGTTGCTGCTTATATGATCCCAGAGAATGATGATCGGGACAATGACAAAGTCTATTTCTTCTTCACGGAGAAGGCAGCAGAGTCAGACAGCAAAGGACACGCCATCTTCAGCCGTGTGGGCAGAATCTGTGTGGTGAGTTTTTCAGGTCATTTCTGGGCATAATGATGCCCCCTTAGAGATGTGAGCTGGTATTGAACTAAAAATGAAAAAAAAAATCTTGCAGCTCTGGATATCATATTTTAAAATCTGAAGATCCTGGGACAGCTTATCCCCTGTGAAGTGGTTGCTTGCTGCTCTTTGGGATTTAATTTAGGAGAAGCAGTTGAATTATTGTATGGTACTTGAAGATAAAGGCCATATGATGTGTCTTTATTTTATTTTTATTGCTGCTCTGTTATTTTAGTGGTACATTGTAATGTGTTTTGCGGATGTTATTGCAAGCTGGCTAGAGTTCTAGAAGGAGGCAGTATATAAATTAATGTAATAAATAAATCAGAAATATAGGTTAAACGAGTCAGTTGACATCTTTATGCACAAGTGAAATGGATCATTTGGTCTTTGACTGGTGCCTAATTATATTTCACGGGTGAGTTTAAAGAGATTTATTAATAGATACAAGGCCATTTTATAACTTAGCCATTTTGTGATTTATGGCATTACTGGTTATTATGAAAACGGTTAAGCAATAATAGCCTTCAGTCTGATTACTTGTTTTCTGCGAGTCAAATGAGAATATGAGAAATGAAAATATCTGAATGTGTATATTCATTATATTGATTTTTTAAAGATATGTTTAAAGATGAATCCTCTTCTGGTATCAGTGGCAGAAACGGTGCTGTACAGATTTCATTTGGGGGCTTAAATGGCATTGCATACTTTTATGCAGAAATAGCAGAGGCTAGACCAGTGATGGCGAACCTTTTAGAGACTGAGTGCCCAAACTGCAACCCAAAACCCACTTATGCATCGTCGAGTGCCGGGTGGGTGTGGCCCATTGGCTGGGTGTGGCCTGTTGGGTGGGCGTGGCCCATTGGGTGGGCGTCGCTGCGGTGGTAACAGCAGACTGGGTGGGACTAAAAAGTTCAATCAATCAATTCCAACTTTGCAAGATCAGTTTTTTTCCTGCGAGAAGTTGAAATTGATTGATTGAACCTTTTTTTTTTTTTGCACATAGCAGCGGAGACCGAAAGTGAAAAGGTTTTATAAAACCCAGCTGAAGGCCTAGGACTGGGGCGACGGCGCACGTGCCCACAGAGAGGGCTCTGAGTGCCGCCTCTGGCACCCGTGCCATAGGTTCGCCACCACTAGGCTAGACCAAAAATGTATAGATTGCCAGCTTTCCACACCAGAAGGGATAAGTGTTTCAGCTTCATTTTTGCTTTGTAAGACCCTGTGTGAATTGTTAGCTTCTTTACTAAAAATACACCCGAGAATTGATAATTTGGATTTACACATAAGAATAATCAAACAAAATTGTAGTCCAGCCTCTGGAGAGTGGAACAAAAAACTTTCCCGGAAAGGATTGGCATGTATGATCTGCAGCCAAGGGTCCAAATGAAAAATAAAGTCGTAACCATTAAAGCCCTAAGCTCTGCTGGTAAGCAAGAATTGCCTCTAGGACTTGGCAATGCTACAGATGCACTGAATATGGAAACATTTTAAAAGGTTTATCTCTGATCACGGAGGTCTTGTCTGCTTTCAATTAAACAAAGTTGTCCAGCCCAGCTCCAAAAACCTGGAGAGGCTAAATAAATTTGCTAAAGAATTTGGGGAAGATGCTAACACTAGGTATGAGTTCTGGTGAGTGGTAGAGGTGATCAAGTAAGAATTTATAGACTATTGTAGCCTAAGTGTTCAGAGTCTCTCAGCATTGAGATAGACAGCATATAAATTTAATAAATAAAATACATATATGAAAAGTGAAATAACCAAAGTTGGATGTGTTGCTAAATCCAAATTAAGATTAAAATGCCTACGGGAGCCAATGTGGTTTCACGCTATATTTTCTTTTTCTACTGCTAGGACACCTGCACACCTTATATAAACTCCCTTTCACTTAGAGTGCCTTACATCCCAAAAGACAAGGTCTCTCAGTGTTTTCATGAAAGGAAGTACCAAACAGTCCCTCTCATATGATGAAAAAGAAAGGAAGCTACAAGAGCAGATACAGAACAAAAAGGCTCCCTGATATCTTTGCCACAGTATGTAGCTTTATGTGGCGGTGTCTTTTCTCCCTCCGTATTCACTACAGTTGCTTATTTCTTTCATGATGCGGTGATATAACATTGTTGGGATTCATAACAGGGTTATTTTAACACCCAGAACTGAAAATGCAGCTAGTTAAAGCTGGAAAATGCTTTTAAAAAAACGATTACCAATAGTGTTGTTCAATCTATGTTCACTGGCTTCCAGTAACAACCCACCTAAAAATAGAACCATTGGTAAGATTTTTTTTTTTTTAAAAAAGGAAGGAATGTTTTGAAACAGGAGAGGAGAAAATGTGGACAAATTATCTGAAACTTAGGTGAGCCTAGTTGATTCTGGTTTAGCTTCAACTAAATCCTGATTTATACTGAATTGTTTTATACTGAAGTTAAACTTGCTGTCCCTTTGCCTCTGGTTCCTAAAGAAGAGCAGTGAGTGATGTAATGGAGGTCTGTTTGGAACATATGGCTGGTCTTAAGTTCTCCTATCAAGATCTCCTCTTTGGTAGGGCTGCATAAATCTTGCCTGACACAATTGTTTCTTTTCCAGCCAAGTTATGAACATGGACATTTTCTTTCTGGTAATTCTCTTTCTTGTGATTTTTTTTTTCAAAAGTGACGAGGGGGGGAGGAGGAGACTGGTGTTGCTGTAGAGGAGGAAGGGATAATACTTTAAAGCTTTTGAATTCAGTTGTTCTTCCAAATGGAAATGCCCTATTTTATTTTATTTTTTGTTCAAGCCATTTTCACTTCCTCCCTTCTTTTCTGTTTACAGTTCTCCTATGAGCAGTTCCTTCTAGCCAAAGGTTCCACAAAGCCATTTCAATGCCAGCTTCGGTTCTGCCTCCTGGATTTCTCTCCATCACACATGCATGAAGTGTAATGAAATGAAAAACCTGCTCTGCAAGGAAACAGGCTAATGGTAGAAATAGGAAAGGCGCCGATCGTAGAAGCCCCTCTTCGCTGAACCTCCATAGTATTGTAATTGATTATGTCATTTGAGTAACATGAGAGACAGTTTGGTGTAATAGTTAAAGCGTCCGGCTAGAAACTTGGAATTCTGGTCCTGCCTCAGGTACAGAGGCAACTGACTGATCTTGGGCCAGCCATATTGTCTCAGCCCTGGAAGCAGGCCACGGCAAACCATTTCCAAAATCTTGCCTAGAAAAGAGCAGGGACTGGTCCAGGCAGTCAACAGGAGTCAAAACTGTTTTGAAGGGACAAAATAAATAAATTGGAGTTATAAGTCATTAGCAAAACTCTTTAAATATTCCACTTTGTATTTTATGACATCTGTCTCATGTAGAAGGCCAAAACTGAGAAAAACGAACATATCGCAAATACATTCCTAGCTCTTTCATTTTCTCTTTCTCACTGACCAAAACCCTTTTCTTGTTTGAGCACCGATGTATTTACTTTTTAATAGGGATGTACAATGCTTCAGATTTGAAGCCAAAATGGTGCTTCGGAGGTCACGTGGCTGCCTGTGTAATGCCTGATGTGACTCCTTAATCCAAAGATGTCTTTGCTGAGATTACTGACTGGCTGTGGAAAGCAAGTGCATGATTCCAGGGAAAAAAGCACAGTTGTTTGAAGGAATTGCAGATAAGCACTATCTGAAGATCCCCCTCCGCTATCTGAAGCACCTTTTTATATTTGTATCTGAAACCTAGCTGAGCTGTACTTTTTAATACCATTCGTAATGTCACTCCCCATCATTAAAAGCAGAGGGCTAAGCTGATATATCACAAATAAAATCCTGTACCCATTTTTGAGACTGGTTGGCGGCTCCCCTCCCAACCAGTGCCCGCTTTAACAATTCTCTGTAACTTTGGTAATTGTCAAGCTTTTCCAATAAAATAAGAGAAAAGTTTCCATATGTTCCTGGAGGGGTTGGGATTGGATCTCTTTCACTAAAAGTGTTTTGAATTATCTTCACTCAGTTCTCTTCATAAGGTTTTCAGGTAGCAGAATGGTTTTTTTTTTAAAAATGAATGTCTAAATGGTTCTTTTCAGCTGCAGCCCCTTACTAATTCTGTCTTACTTACTTGCTTGGAATCAGCAGAACATTTTTACATGCCAGTGTTCGTGAAATTTTAATATATATTAATTTTAAGTATCTTAAGGTTTTATGCATACATAAAACACAAACACACACAATATGAAACTTAAAGTATTTTTATTTACTCATTTAAAAAAATACAAAGAGATTTACAATAAGAAATTCAAACAATTTAAGAAATTCAAACATATATTAAATTGTTATAAAATATATACAGAATAAAAATAATAAGGCAGTAACAAGAAAAAGCAGCAATAAAAGGTTAAAATAACAGCAGAATTATTACTAAAGACCCAGGCACAGTAAAAATGTTTTTGCTTGGCACCCAAAAAGTAGCAAAGATGGTGTATTTTACTGGGGACGTTGGATGCTACAACTGAAATGATGAGATCATACTTACCATGCTTTAGCTTAGCCTTCTCTGCCCACAGCCTGGAGTTCGATCCTGACAGGCTCGAGGTTGACTCAGTCATTCCCTCCTTCTGAGGTTGGTAAAATGAGGACCCAGATTGTTGGGGGAAATATACACATAATATTGACATTGTAAACCACCTAGAGAGTACTATAAAGCACTATGAAGCAGTATATCAGTGCTATTGCTAAGTGCTATTGGCAGAGTACCTGGAGCAGATCCTCTCATTTTGATATGCCATGTGATGGTGATCAAATTATCCATTTAAAATAAATAAATGTCAGTTTTCCAAAATAAATTTCAATATCTAACCAATCTGACTGCTTTGAAAGAGCTAAGCAAGGTCAGATCTGGGATTGAGAGATTACCAGGAAAATCTAAACTGTAGGGTGGACTAGGAAGTAAAACGATTTCGTTGCTTTGAAATATTTATAAAAATAATAAAGGTATGATAAAAAAATATCTGAAAAAAATAAGCCCGGGGAAATATTCTGTATACTCATGGTAAAACACATAGCCTGAGAAAAGTAGTCATCTGAATCTCACTCATTAAGAATAGACTTTAATGCACAGAAACTGACTTTCTAGCCATTTTGGAGGGAGTTAAATTAGATGATACAGTGCAGACAGGCTGTGAGGAACACAGTTCCCCTTAATAGCTCCCATTTTTTGGTAGCTACTGCCCAAGATACCTCTAATGACTAATGATAGGGCCCATATTGGATTGCTTACACAAAAAGGCAGTACTTTATTGACTTTAAAATTATAAGTAGGTGATGCAGTTCAGTGGTGAAATATATGATAAATGTAGAAAGCACATTTCAATCCAATTCTGGCATCTCCATTTTTCAGACAGCAAATAGAATGGCTTGCCTGGTAGAGAATTATTTGCCCACATTTATTTCTATTGCCTTTGAAAGAATCAGTGGTTTGACAAATAGCTTCATCTTTTCTTATGTAAGCTATGGAACTAGGTCATTTCTGGCTCAACGGAGAACTCTGGGTTGATTTGTTTTAATGAACTTGTTTTGTTTTGTTTCTTTGGCTGTCCATGGTATGTTTGGGAATTTTCTTCAACACCGAAACTCAGAAGTGTCATTACTTTTTCTGTCTAGCTTCTTCATAGCCCAACGTTCACTTTCATAGTAGAGAGCACAGGGAAAACCTCAGTGTCTGAATATCTTTTCCAAGCCCTTCATCCAGGGCTTCTCTATGACATATTTCTTGACTGCTAGTTCCTTTACAGTTACGTGCAATCAATCGTTTTCAACTCCTAGTGGCCCCACAGAGAGATTTTCTTACTTGTTAAGAGAGGATCCTTCTTTGAAATAGGTATCCAGCAAACATCATAGCATCTTTGTATTACTTGAAATGTCAGAGAGCATCTCCACCAAGTGGGGAAGTGAAGGGTCTTTCACACACACACACCCGCCTACTATTCCATCCTTGGTTGAAATTGTTCCAGGACTTTTGGTTAAGCACTTTGTAAAATGCATTCATCTCTTTAGCTCCCCTCCCCCTTCATTCTTGGGATTCATCAGTTCTTACGCTCAGTGCTAGAGCATTATCATTTTGATGAATGAGTACTACTGTTCCATCTTACCATACCTCAGAGCTATGGATGCTCCATGGCAACAGTGAAGGCCAAAAATGCTGGATGGAGCTGTCTAAGGGTGTGTAAAGAGACTGCAAACAGTTAAGCTAGTTCAAGTCTAGGGCTTCTTTCTCCTATGCTCCAACTGGCCAACTCATTTGTGACCCGCTTTTGGTGATTTATTGCCATTGTTTTCACCATGCTGGGATATATTAATACATTGCTAGCCTCATCTTTAAGACTCAACTCCCTAGACTCTGCAGAGTGGGTGTGGTACATAAGGCACTTCGGAGTGTGCAGTCTGTCATATTACAGCTTGATAAAGTGTATTTGGATTATTCACAGCATATTTTAGGAGAGCTGATTTTTTAAATGTTTATATTCAACTAAAACAAAGAATAGTCTACTGTCTCTTAAATCAGGGAAAGAGAGGCTATTGCCAGAAGAACCAATATGCTGCACAACAGGCAGCAAAGAATTTTCTGTAATTTATCATTTGATGCTTCGCCTGAACCTGGGTGTGTTCCACACATGTTCCTATTTTGGGTGATGCTTCAGACATATTCCTGTTCTTCTGTACGAAATGTTTGCCAGTATATTCTTTTTCTCTCTTAATGTTTTCTAGCCAGAAGAATAGAGCAAATATTCTCAACTTATAACAATTCCTTTAGTGACTGCTCAAAGTTACAATGGCACCGAAAAAAGTGACTTAGGAACATTTTTTCACACTTACGACCGTTGCAATATCCCCTGATAACATGAGCAAAATGTGGACGCTTGGCAATTGACTCATATTTGTGACAGTTGCAGTGTCTTGCAGCCATGTGATCACCTTTTGCGACCTTCTGACAAGTAAAGTCAGTGGGGAAGCTAGATTCATTTCACTAACTTAAACAATTTTAGTGATTCATTTAGCAAGTGTGGCAAGAAAGGGGCAAAAAAATGGGGCAAAACTCACTTAACAAATGTCTTGCTTAACAACAGAAATTTTGGGGTCAATTGTGGTTGTAATTTGAGGACAGCCTGTACAATAAATAAATAAATAAATAAATAAATAAATAAATAAATAAATAAATAAAATCTGAACAGAGAAGCATAGATGCTTATTCAGAATCTAGATATATTAGAAAATGACCTCTTGGAGACACTTTTCCAGAGGATCCTCGTGGATGGACAGCAATTAACATCTTTTGCCTCTTAATTGTGTGTGTGTGTGTGTGTGTGTGTGAGAGAGAGAGAGAGAGAGAGAGAGGGAGAGGGAGGGAGGGAGAGAGGGAAAAAAGTACATCAAATAAGAAGGGGAGCGAGGGAGAGTATCAAATGGAAGATCATCCAATCCACTCTAAATATTTGCCTTTTGAGGCAGAGTGCCTGCATTCTAAAAAGACATCTGGAAGCAGCTATAACTAACAATTCAAAGACTTACCATGTTTGTGAAGCAAAAGTCAGAGCTTGGCCTCTACAAAGCTAAGAACCAACCTAATGGACAAGGCAAGATTCAGTCTCTATTCACTGCTGTTGAAAAATTGGAGAAAAAACAACAACCTTTCTCTGTCTAAAGAGCTGCTGAGGAGAAGTGTTTGTCAGCTGGAAATTTTCCTGATGGCGCCTGCCTGCAATAATTCAAACTCCCTAGAACAAGTCATAAAGTCATTGTACTACAATGGACTAGAGAAATGGAGATGGCAGATTTCCATGCAAATAGACTAATTCTGCTGGCTGTGAATTCCTTGTTCTCATCCTAATCCTACAAATAAACAATAAAACATAAAGATGAAGCAATTATTTGCTGTATTAACCAATCTTTCTACAAAGAGGGATTTTATGTTTAAGAGGCATCCAGGATGGGGATCTAATTTGATTTGCCGAGTTGGTAGGGACACAGATAAATCAAGGACTGGGGAGGGGGGGGGAGTACCCTGCTTAGTTAAGACAATCTATGGCCTTGTCCTTTTGCCTCTTTAGCAGACAAAACAGACACACAATGGCCGGGTTAAACTGCTGCAGTCGCTTGAGAGTATTGATCCACAATAAACCCAAAGGGATTTCTGGATCTTGTAGGGCTACTTTTGTGAAGGAAAAAGAACAGTTGTCATAGAACAATACCTGAAATGTAGTGATGGTGATTGTGGTAAGATAATTGGAGTCTATTTTGGTTCCTCTATGGCAGATGAAAACAGACACGTGTTAGTTGTGGGTTATATTGAATATTTGGGAGAGAGAATGAAAACCACATTGAGCAGGGCACTGATGAAAAGTAGGTTAGGGTCATATTACATGTGTAGGCTGAGCAAGGATCTTCTGTGTTTTTCCTGGGATATTTTCCTGGGGTATTTTTCTTTGCATTTTCTAGTTGCAAAGAATAATTTTAGTATGTATACTGTTACTTCTTTATGCTTCCTGTGGTGAAATGAGATTTATTTTAGTCAGAAGTCTAAAGTTTATTTTGGGGAGAAATAAATGTAGTTTAAAATCTTGCCACCAACTTCCCAAAACGATAAAGTTGATTGTTACTTTCAGTCTTATCAGTGTTTTTCTTGGAGTCTAACATTTTATGTGTGTGTGTGTGTGTGTGTGTATGTGTGTGTGGGAAAGGATTCTGTTTCTCAAGGGAGCAGTTAATTATAAACAGAATAATTAATAGTAATATTGTGTGTAGAATTAGTACAAGTTACTTCTGTTTAGAGGTGCATTATCAAAACTCCAGTCTTATGGGCAGAATTAGAGTTTACAATGTTAGATGAGCCATCGTCTCCCTTTTCTTTTTAATATTATATATGATTGTCTTTGTTTTTTTTATTTCCCCTTTTTCCTATCTGGTTTTAAAGTTCTTCTCCCTTCTTCTTACGTCTGTCACTCAAAAGTCCCCCCCCAACACTTATTACAAAAATTTCTGTGCTGCCCAATTCCTAATCTCCATGAAACTAAAACAAAATATAAAATCTCAAAATCAATAAAATCAAACCACTTCTCCAATGCCCACTCAGACAAAATGGTGAACTTCTGGAGAAAAAAGACTTCACCAAATCTGAGCCACGACACAGGATTGTTTCTGGACTAACATCTCCTGGTCTCTCCCAGAACTGTGACAAGAGTTGGCCTTAGGCTAAGGCCAAGTAGGTACTAATTTAAAGTGTCAAAGCTTAGGGGACAACAACAGATCCTCTCTTTCTTAATGAGGAAGGGGGAGATGTGGGAGACCTTGGGAGACGGGGAGGGGATGCTGCCTAGGGAAAGGTCAGATACGAGACAGCAGTTCCAAGAAGATTCCAACCCCATTTGCACTCTGATACAGATGAGGGCACAGATAAACTCCCAGGTGGCCTCAAGAGCTCCTCCAACACCCCCCTCCATCCTGTCAGAATGAATCCTTCCTTAATCCCCACCATCCTGCCAGAACGGATGAAGCTTCTTGGATGAGAAGCGAAATGTCTTCTTCTTTCTCAAGGAAAAAACAGTCCAGTTGCCCTTTGGGGAAAAAAAAAACCTTTAAAAGTACCCTTGGGCCATTTCTCTCAGTGAATAAACAAGTATAATGTTTTTGATTTGTTTGTTCAACTAGGTTCTCAGGATCTTGTTTCAGGACTTATGTGGAGAAAGACCATGTTTTAGGTCATATTTATGCAGAAATAATAAAAATTCAAAAGGTTCAAAAATTGTTATGTGCCACTGTATCAGTGTCTTTTACTTCTGAACAATATTTATTTCTCTTCTTTCAGAATGATGCTGGTGGACAACGAGTGCTGGTCAACAAATGGAGCACTTTCAACAAAGCCCGTCTTGTGTGTTCTGTTCCAGGACCAGATGGCATTGACACACACTTTGATGAACTGGGTGTGATTTATATTCCATAATCACAGTTGGTTGGTTTGTAGAGGATTAGGAATTTATATTTCCAGTAGGGGAAAAGTGGAGCCAAAGGAATGACCAGGAAGATTTACTGCTACAGTATATTAATCCTAAAACTAAGCAAGTGGAGATTTGATCAGAGCTTGATGAAAAATCACTGGGAGTTTAAATGCTTATGTTAGGAACTCATAATCTGAGATCCGTGGCCTTATGCAGCCTCCAAAAGATTTGTCTGCAATCTCCAAAGGCTTTCAGAAAATTACCAAATTATAATTTTTGATATAGGAAAAAGGGGAAATTATTAAATGCATGAAGAGTAATCCAATTGATGATAATAATAATAGAGTTGGAAGGGACCTTGGAGGTCTTCTAGTCCAGGGCTTTTCAACCCGGTAGTATGTGTACCACTAGTGGTAGGTCGGCACCTGGCAGGTGGTACGCATACAACAGATTGAACAGCACTGTTAAAACAAGTGTAAAAAAAAGTGTAAAAGTGGATGAGGTGAAGCGGTGGCAGCACCGCATAGGCTTGTGGGAAAGTCAGCTGGAACTGCATGAGGTGTTGCCTGGGTCCTACTGAGAGCCCAGGATCGAAGTGTGCAGCTCCAGCTGATTGGGGGTGGCTTTGGGGGTGGCAGGCAGTCTCACGCAGTCTTCAGGCAGAGATTCAGCTGGAGCTGCGCGAGGCATTACCTGCCTGGGTCCTGCTGAGGGGGAGAGAAGAGAGGATATAAAAGGGGGGGAGAGAAGAGAGGATACAAAGGGGGAGAGGATATAAAGGGGGGGGAGAGGAGGATATAAACGGGGGAGAGAAGAGAGGATATAAAAGGGGGAGAGAGAAGAGGATGTAAAAGGGGGGAGAGAAGAGAGGATATAAAGGAGAGAGATGAGAGGATATAAAGGGGGAAGAAATGAGAGGATATAAACGGGGGAGAGAAGAGGATATAAAGGGGGGAGAGAAGAGAGGATATAAAAGGGGGGAGAGAAATTTGTTAAATGAGTTTTGCCCCATTTTATGACTTTTCTTGCCACAGTTGTTAAGTGAATCAGTGCAGTTGTTAAATTAGTAACATGGTTGTTAAGTGAATCTGGTTTCCCCACTGACTTTGCTTGTCAGAAGGTTGCAAAAGGGGATCACATGATCCTGGGACAATGTGACCATCATAAATATGAATCGGTTGCCAAGCATCCAAATGTAAATCGCATGACCCTGGGGATGCTGCAACGATCATAAGTGTGAAAAATGGTCATAAGTCACTTTTTTCAGTGCCGTTGTAACTTTGAACAGTCACTAAGCGAACTGTTGTAAGTCAAGGACTACCTGTACTTAATCACTTTTTTCCTTTTTTTTTTTTTTTTTGTCATCAAGCTTTTGACACCTTGCTAGGCGACTGGTGGTACTTGAATATTGCCATATTCTAAAAGTGGTATAATCAGTGAAAAGGTTGAAAAGTCCTATTCTAGTCCAACCTCCTGCTCAGGCAGGAAACCCTGTACCATTTCAGACAAATGGCTGTCCAGTCTCTTCTTAAAAACTTCCAATGTTGGAACATTCACAGCTTCTGGAGGCAGGTTGTTTCACTGATTAATTGTTCTAACTGTCAGGAAATTTCTTCTTAGTTCTAGACTGCTTCTCTCTTTGATTAGTTTCCATCTATTGCTTTTTGTCCTGCCTTCAGGTGCTTTGGAGAATAGCTTGACTCCCTTGATGTTTAATTGCATACAAATGAAACCAATTGTAGTCTTATTCTGGCTCTGCCCAACTGCCCAGTGTTTGGAATTGGGTCACTTCTCCAGCATAGCACCCACAGACCAGCACAACCCTCACTTCAGAAGTTTATGTTCCTACACTAGAGTCTGGTGCCATGCAATTTTCTTTTAAATTGGGCAGTGCTAGTGTAAGAGGAGTTAGTAGCAGTGAAACAAAATGGACAGCACAAATATCTTCTAGGCCAGGGGTAGAGAACTATGGCCCTTTTATGACTTGTGGACTTCAACTCCCAGAATTCCTGAGTTTGCCAAGATATTAGAAAAAGCACTTAGAGAAATGTTTGTGTAGAGTGAGTATATTGACAGAACAGTTATAGAACTTGTTTGATCCTCCACTTTTCAACAGAGGACGTCTTTCTTCTGAGGGCTAAAGATGGCAAGAATCCCGAAGTCTATGCACTGTTTAGCACTATCAGGTGAGATTTTTCCGTCTGTGGTTTCTAGTTCTTCTATAATTACTTTTAACAGTGAATCTTTTAAAAATGCCCTTAAAAATGAATTTATAATTTTTTGTATACTCAGTATAGTTTGCTGTTTCTCCAATTCTTCTTCAGTCAACTTCAGTAGGATTCATACAGTATGAATTAGTTTTTCCAAAAAACTAGGCATTTATTTACCTAAAAGCATTTTTTTCATTTTTTTTCTCTGAATTGCAGCCTAGAGAGATAAGAAGCAAATATCAGTTACATTTAAATCTTGTATTACAAACAATATTTGGGTAATTTTTTCTCATTACAGCAATGTCTTCCAAGGCTTCGCCATCTGTGTCTATCGTATGGCAGACATCTGGGAGGTTTTTAATGGGCCATTTGCTCATAAAGATGGTCCTGATCATCAGTGGGCAGCTTATGAGGGCAAGGTGCCTTACCCAAGGCCAGGAGTTGTAAGTATAAGAATGAAGATGATGATTTTCCTGGGAAAAAAAAGAACAGTATATAGGAAGGGCAATTTGCCATGAAACAAATTAAAAAATAACATGCAAAATATCATTTTTTGTGATTATCCAAAACTGCCAGAACCAGTCATGTCAGTGGAAATGACAGTAAAACAATTTCCTCAACTTCTGGAATAAATTTTGCCAGCATGGGAAGAATAAAGGAATGTAATGAAATGGGAGAAAGGGTTGGCTTTGATTCCTGATAAGTAGCTATTTGCTAAAATGGTGCCCTTTCTCCTAGTGCCCCAGCAAAACCACCAACCAGCCAAGTCGTCAGTACTCCTCCACCAAAGACTACCCAGATGAGGTACTGCAATTTGCGCGTGCTCACCCCCTGATGAGCAAATCTGTGTATCCACTACAACGGTGGCCTGTGCTGGTGAAAACCAATCTGCAGCATCGCCTACGGCAGATTGTGGTGGACCGCGTGGAAGCTGAGGACGGGCATTATGATGTCATGTTCATTGGCACAGGTGTGACGTTAATCATGCGATGTATTGGGGTTCAGCAGTACCTGAACACCTCTCTTCCAAACTGCATACTGTATACAGAATATGGAGTTACAGAATGTGGAAGAATTTGTGAATTTGAAGATAATCTCCTGAATTTTCAAATCTTCAGACTACATCCTGACATTGAAAAGGAGTCTTGGGTAAAATACTGATACATGGGCAAGCGAAACTTTGCTATGCATTGAAACAAGGCATGTTTGGCTGAATTCAGAATAGAAGTGAGCCATTTGGACCAATTTGGCAGGATGTGAAGCAGTTAGAACTAAATTGTGACCACCACGCGGCTCTGTGAATGATTTGGCATGTTTTGACACTACAGGAAGTTTGCCATATACCAGCAAAATAGGATATTTTCAGCTTTTACTTATTCAGGAGGAGAGAAATGGTGAAGGAAATGGAAGGATTTGAGTGAGTCACAAATGTATATTTTTCAGGGAAAACACTTTTTCAGGGAATCTCCAGTTACAGTGTTGTGTGGAAGGAATGTTCAAATTTATCTCCCATTAAGGCTCCTTTCTTAGAAATTGTGTCCTTTTGCTTGTTGTATTTCAAAATGCAGCCCCCATTCAACGGTGAGAAAAACAATAGCTTGGCCAGCTACATGAAATGTTTTCCAAGTCAAGGTTGGGGAATGAGAAAAAAAAATGAACTGCTTAAATTACCACTTAATTTTTTTAAGGTGGAAAGTTGAGCATTGAAAAATAGTTTCTTTTTAAATTAGCATTTCCCCAATAGCTTTTAAATTTAAAAGATTCAAGTAGAGAAAGAATAAAAATGATTCAGAGATGCAAAGGAGAGGTCCAAAATCACATACTAGTAGTGTAGTGCATCTCGTAGTGTAAAACTAGGAGTTAGATTCTAGGCTACTTGCTATTCAAGAGTAGCTCTTGAAAAAGTTTCTAATCAGCTTTGCCAGGATGTTAGGCAACCCCAGGGATGCCCTTGTTTTAGTGCTTTTTCTCTCCTTCCTCCCTTTCAGAGGCTGGTTCCGTATTGAAGGTCATAGCCCTACAAAGAGGAAATTTTGCTGCTGTTGAAGAAGTCGTTTTGGAAGAGCTTCAAGTGTTTAAGGTGCAGTAAAAAAAAACAAACACCAGTATATGTGCAAGCCTCATGTATATAGATCAGCAGAGGAGCAATCCTGGCTGGCTAATTTTGACTGTGTTGCACATTGCTTGGTATTCACTGTTTTCTTGTACAGTATTTACATGTGTTCCTCTGACAAAGTCTTACAATATCAATGTACACATGTATGGTGATGGACCACTTTTGTGCCTGATTATTATTTAGCTATATAATTCCAGGTTTGCAAAGTGTTTTATGAAGACAGTCATCATCCTGAACACAAAAGATACCCCATTTCTTTTTTTAAAAAAAAAATGGTATTAATTAATTTTTATTAATTTTAATTAATTTCACTTAGAAAGTGAAAATTGTATTTTATTAATTCAGGTACGTGTGTATGCATACATACAGTACGTAAAGGAGCTATGATAAAAGTAGCCATAATGTAAATACTGCAATGATTATGTAAGCCTTCTTTTAGGTTTGGTTCCCATGTGGCTAGATAATGGGACCTTGCCCAGCTTTTTAGATAGCCTAAGATCCTTGCTTGTTGGATTTTGTGCTGTCACTCCCAAATTTGCCATTCTGTTTGATCCAGTTTTTCTCAAGATAAAAGAGAAAAAGACCATAGACTTATTTATACTTACAACTATTGAGTAATCTGGGAAAGAGAATGGTTGTATACTTCCATTAGCGCTAATTTTCAGATTTACTGAAAGTTTAATTTTCGAACAAGTGATTTGCCCAACTGCCCTTTTGTGCATACATTTGTTTTTGTGAGAAAATAGCTGGGACAATAATGACCTTCTATGACTATTAGAAATACATAAATGTAGAGTCATAGGATAGGGTTGGGAGTCATTTTGGTGACATATTTTAGCTGAGTTTGCCCTGTCTTCTTGCCCTCCAGGTACCAGTCCCCATCACTGAGATGGAAATTTCTGTGAAACGGGTAAGTAATGAATGAATTATAAAAATAAACCATCCACCTCTATCCATTTGCATTTTTACTATAAAACTCAATATTATTTAAGCTAGGCATGGCTTACCACATTAAAATGTGAATGATGAATTAATGATTTCTTGACTGATTTATATACTTCAGGGAATTCCATAGCAGATGAAATTAATGATAATCTAAATTACTGATACTTTAGTACTGAAAGGCAGTCACTAATTCAGACTAGTAGTGAATTTTAGGAACAATGCAAGGATATTTAAATACAAGAGTTCTTATTATCTTATTATCCAAGAGAAAAATCTTCCTGTATTGCAAAATTATCCTTATTTCTAAACCAGGCAAGAAATCACAAGATGTAATTTTATACTGACCCATTTTTCTACTTCTCGCTGATTATAAACTACTGTATATATTAATATATATACAGTATATATTAATATATACTGTATATATATTACCAATCCCCTCAATTCAATTATAAATAAAATTATATATCCAAACTTGTCTGGATTTAATCACAGAACTATAGCCAGTCCTATTAGAAAATTAGTAAATATTGTACGCTTCTGTAAAATCAATTTGGTATCAGTAGGTTAGTCAGATATATTGATTGTGTACAAAAAGTATTTCTGAAAAGAAGTTTACAAAAATTTAAATTTGGCAAGTTTTTTAGACATAATAGATCAAATTCATAAACCCATAAAGACCTGGATAAAAATTAATAATTATGACTAACTGGACAATTTAATATTTTGAAGTTTTAAACAAGGATGGCTATTATCTCTTTACTATTTAATCTAAATACTGAAGCTATAGTAATATTATGCATGAATAATAAATTCACAGTATTTGTGTGTGTGTATAGAGAGGGAGGGAGAGAATTACTAAATTTTTGCAGGCAATATGGTAGATAGTCAAACACAGCACATTTGTTTCATATTAAAAAGGAGCCACAAAAGTTTTCAGAAGTATCAGCTTTAACATTTTTCCACCTTGGATGCACAACAAAGAGTTCAGTTTTATATACATAAAATAAATATAACACCCTTCTTGCCAATAAAGTGATTCAAAATAAAATTTGGCCAGCAATTTTACTTGACAAACTACAAGATTCATGTGCTAAAGAAACAGGATGGCAAACCATAATTTTACAGGATCTAGAGGGACTATATTTTATAAACAATACTGTCATCCTCTGTCAACCCAGGGGATATAAGGAAATCATATATGATCTGTAATGAGACAGTGTGGATGCTAAACTAGTAAAGTGCCAATGCAAAGGTTTGATTGTTTCAAATAAAAATTTGAAAATAGGAACCGACCAACCTCCCCAAAGAATAGGTTCTTTATGGGAATATGGTGGTGGTGGTAAAAGCAGCTTTCAATCACCACCATGCCTGAAGTCCAACAAAACACTTACCAGGTTTTAGATTACGGGAGACTGTGGTGATTTTTTGTTGAAATTCAGCTAGAATAAAACAAATACAATAAAGATACTAAATTCTAATAAGACCAGGAAAAGTTCAGATACTTCATAGCAAACACTTTTTACCCAAACAGGGAACTATCATAATATAATTTACCTTCCTCCAATCTAACATTATCTAGCTCTGTTGGATTCAGTAACCATAATCTCAGATAGACTGGGAATCCTGTTTATAAATCATGGGTTGTGTAGTCCAAGATTTCAATGGGCGGTACATTGGGGAAAAACATGTGCCTGCTTTATAAACAGCGGACAACTTCCCAATTATTCTCAAATAGTCATTGATATGCAAATCAGAAATATGAAATCATTATTTAAATCATGAATTTCTATTTTAAATCATGCAGATCTGTGAAAAATGTTAACTGTAGTCTGACACTGCAGATATTAATTATCTCAAGGCATATGTAATGTGGCTTCTTTCTGTATGTCTTGACTTCTAAGACCTCTGACGTTACCAAGTAGATTTTCTTTGACATGAATGTATGCAATCAGTTTCAATTCTGAATGGCCATAAATAACGCCATAACATATCCAGGAAACTGTGGGAATTCCAAAGCCACTTAATTTTATTGCTCTTCCAAATGCTGTAGTGTAACTTAAGAAGGTTGATGACACAGCTGCATATATTTTCACTCAGAGGACCAAATACAGTAGAAAAAGGAAGACAGCAATTTAAATCAGGAAAATCTAGTTGAGGGGTGGGGGCGGGTATAGACTGAACAGTCCTTCCCGGTCCCATTGTTCCCATGAAATTTGACCCTTGCTGCACTTGTTTCTACAGCAAGATGGCAGGTGTGGCATTTGCCATCTTACCTGTAAAAGATCAGCATGAGCCAATCGGTGTTCCTGCCTGCTGATCAGTAAGGTAGCTTAGAAAAAAATAGTTCAGTCAGGATCTGCTCCCTAATTTTGTCTGGGTCCTAAAGGTCCTAAACATTTCCTGTTACCCATTTCACAGCAAAAGGGAAATTGACTCTTGAGTGTTTCCAATGGCCATGTTACTATTATGGGAACGTAAGATAAAGCAGGGGGTGGAACTGAAAAATAAAAAAGTAAAAAGAAATTATCTAGATAGTCTAGACATCATTTGTTTTCTGTATTTAAAAACACACCTAGAACAAAAGCGTATCAGCAAGTTTGTGGCAGGGCATTTCTTCCAGGACCGGTAAGAGTTTTGGGATGGGGGAGGGGGAGAGAGAAAGTTGAGGATGTAGGAATTGACCCTCAGTGGTGTGGGAGAAGGAATGAGTGAAGGCTCACTTGGGTCCAGGAAATGAGCCAGGGAGGATGCCCCTCCCCTCCATTCACAATTCCCATTCAGCAACAGCATTCCAGCAAACACTACACATGTACTCAAAGTTTTACTGAACCAAAACACCGCTAGGAGTAAGACAGCCAACTCTCCAGACAAGCCAGTTAGGCAGGTTTAGAGTTGGCTTCAAGTAGGATCAGAATCATCATATGGAGGTGCCTTTAGCAAGCTAAACCCCAGTTTTCTTTTCTGAAAATTGCAGAGGAAATTCTGATAGAGACAAAAGATGTCCCAGTAGAAGAGAATATCTATAGCTTAGGGTTGAACTGTGGAGTCCTGGGTGCTCTCTCAGCATGGTTATTTACTTGCAGACATTTCATTACCCAACCAGGTAATATCATCAGTGTTAGTGAGTGGAGAGGGGTGGGTGGGTGGGTTGCTCCCTGTTTTTAAAAAATGTCCACCAATTTTACTGTGTGTTTTACTCCCTTCACCAACATGAGGCGGCTACTAAAAATACCAGCTCCAAAGTGATTTGGTGCTTCTCCTATTAACGCTGCTTTGGTTTGCGTTGACAGCAAATGCTTTACGTGGGCTCACGGGTCGGTGTGGCCCAAGTGAAACTGCATCAGTGTGAGATTTACGGGACCGCCTGTGCAGAATGTTGCCTGGCACGGGACCCATATTGTGCCTGGGATGGCCTCACTTGCACCAGATACCAGGAATCGGGCAAACGTCGCTTTCGCAGGCAAGACATCCAGAATGGGAATCCCATGCACCAGTGCCTGGATCAAAACCTGACAGGTGAAGAAACTTGGGATTATCTGCTTAGAGCGGAATGGGCTGGCTTTTGTGGAGGGCTACCTGCCGTATCTTTGGCTTTCAAGAACACTGGAGAGTGTGAACATGGTAGCATTAAGATCAGTTACAAATAGGTGAGGTGTCTGCTGTGTTACCGCTAATATGACCCCTGTGTTCATGGAAACTTTACATTTTCACAGGAAGATGGGCCAACTTTTACCTTGGGCAGTACCTGTTTTATGATTTGAAAACATAAACAGAGCACCATAATCTTCACTGGAATATTGGGAAAGAGAGGAAAGCTTGGAGTCTTTGGCATCTTGAATTAACCCTGAAAACATTCTGGCAATTTTGATCCAGTTTTTTGGGATGGGAAATAAATCTCTCTCTGTACCAAAGAGCAAAGATTCAGGACGGGCCAGGCTTTAAACCCATTCCTACCTCCCGCATGTTCAGAAGCAATCCTGGGCCGTTGTGACCTCCTTTTATGGAGACGGGCACTTACGGAACGGTTGGTCTTCGGTAATAGCATTTTTGTGTTTTTGTAGTGGATGACTTTGACAGCACTGAGGAGAAGGTGGTGTATGGGACGGAGCACAACAGTACCTTCTTAGAGTGTATCCCCAAGTCACCCCAAGCTGCAGTGCAATGGTTTGTACGCAGATCTCCAGAGGAGCTCAGAGATGAGGTGAGACACTCTTGCTTTTTGTTTTCTTAATGGCAATTTTCTTTAATCTTCTCCCTCTAAGTATACCCAAACATTTACTCTCTCATGTAAATATATGAGTCATGTCAGCACATTATTGTTCCTGCTGTTTCTGCCACATAACTACCACATTTTTTTGTCTTGACTGTTTTCTTACACTAGTTATTGATTATTATAGAGCATTGTGGGGGTCTGGGAGATCTTTACTTACTAAATTTCTGCAGTCTGCAGTACAGCTGTAAAAGCTGAGGATCTCTGCCAAATATACCCGTTCCCATTCGGTGGAAATGTTCCCTGTCTGTGAATAAAATAGCTTTCTCTTCAGGCTGTAAGTACATATGGAGTTCTTGGTTACTGAAGATGGAACCGATAAGAAAGGTCCCCTCAACCTCTTCCAGTCATAAGGCAGAGCTAAATTCTTGCACCTGGTCGATGTGATCTGCCCTCCCTCTCAGTCTCAATCTGATATTTTTTTTTTTAATTCTTGGCTCCATCTGGGCTGGGGGAGAAAAGTGGTTTGTATCCGGACTTGAACAAAAGAAAATAGATTATCATGTAACTGAGCCTACTAAATATAAAGCATTTTCCTCTCTTGATTTGTACCTCCTTTTAAGGAGGCAATACAATAACTTGGAATGTCTTCTGTCAATAAACTACTCATGGCCATCATTGCCAAGACAGTGGTCCAAAGAGAAGGAAGTACAGTTCTTATGGATCCTACTGAATGTAAGGTGGATAGAGTTTAAATAACATGAAACAGCTGTTGTGGGCCTTCAAGTCTTGGAAGTTATTTTTATAGCTGTTTCTCTCTCTCCCTGCCCCCCCCAGCTCTGAGAAGATGGGTATGTGAGTTGTTTAAGACTTTACTAACTGACCCTGAATTCCTTAAGGAGGCATTCAGTGAGTTTGCTAAAACAGCTGAATTGATTGCTGATGCAACCGCAGTCTATGGCAACCAGAGTGTTAATTTGCAAATGGCTGGTGTTCAGACATTGGCAAACTGACCATCAGTCAAGAACTACTTTGGCTGGCAAGCCCTCTGTGGGGAAGAAATTGTTTGGGAAGATTATTGTTGTGATGTTGGTGGAGAGTATACTAAGAAGAGGTACTTAGCATCTGCAGCTAAGAAGGAAAATGCCATACACTTAAAAGATTAATTGCCTTTCAGGCTAGAAAGTAATATTCCAGCTTTTTTTCATACTGGAGGTAACCACGGAAATAGACATTGGGGACCTCAGGAATATCAACACAAGTATTTCAGTAACAGCAGTTGAAGTAAAGGAGAGAAGATGAGGAATTTGTTGTTGTTAATTGCGAAGTCGTGTCTGACCCATCGCGACTCCATGGACAACGTTCCTCCAAATCCTCCTGTCCTCTACCATCTTCTGGAGTCCATTTAAGCTCACGCCTACTGCTTCAGTGACTCCATCCAGCCACCTCATTCTCTGTCGTCCCCTTCTTCTATTGCCCTCAATCTTTCCCAGCATTAGGCCCTTCTCCAATGAGTCCTTCCTTCTCATTAGGTGGCCAAAGTATTTGAGTTTCAACTTCAGGATCTGGCCTTCTAAAGAGCAATCAGGGTTGATCTCTTCTAGGACTGACCGGTTTGAACGCCTTGCAGTCCAAGGGACTCGCAGGAGTCTTCTCCAGCACCAAAGATGAAGAATAAAGAACTCTAATTCAGAGCTCATTGTAGGAGTGTATGTCGATGGGGGTATATATATCTGTGGGGGTATTCTCAAAAAGCTTGGACATCTGGGAATGGACCAGCAGGGACAAGTCCTGGTCAAGGATCAACTGAGGAAGGGGGGGAATTGGTTTCTTTTTCTATCTTCTAGTGATCGGAATGACACCTCATAAGAAGTGTCAATCTCCGCCGACATGCCTTGATGTTCAGATCCTCTGGATTCAAGCATAGTTCTGTTAAACTCCTAATAAAGATACTTTGTAATCCATCGTTTGAATATTCAAAAATAAATTAATTTTGTCCTAAATTCATAGGTGGCCAAGGAAAGAGATGTCCTTCAGATTTTATTCTTTGAAATTTATGGTGCAGTTCTCGGCAAAGAAATATTTGGTGATAGATTTGGCTATACATTTTAGGGCAGTGAAATATCCGAGAAAATACTTTGTCAGAAAATACTTTCAGAATAATTGTTTAAAATTTTAGGCATGTATTATTTTTTTACTGCAAATTCTTAAAAAAATAACACATAAAAACGTGGGTGAAAGATGAACTCATATTAAATATAAAATATTTAATAAAATGGATTGAACTATACAGCAAGATCTTATAATACTGAATCATAGTAAATGGCATATTAACAAGCCCCCTTCTGTTTATTTTTCCCTCGTACTCAAAGCATGGAAGATAAACTTACATTCTTTCTGTGCAAATGACGGCCCATCCTTATAGGAAACGTTAATAATTTAGGAGGTAGAGACCCTCCAATTAATTAATTTTGAAGCAGGTCACTGGAATAATGGCACAGCCCTGCTTCTCCCTGCTATGGTTTCTTAAATCTCCAGGCCTGATTTCAGTGGTTTGGAATACATATATATTAGGGCAGTGGTGGCGAACCTATAGCACGCGTGCCAGAGGCGGCACTCAGAGCCCTCT
Source organism: Protobothrops mucrosquamatus (assembly GCF_001527695.2). Taxonomy (NCBI): domain Eukaryota; kingdom Metazoa; phylum Chordata; class Lepidosauria; order Squamata; family Viperidae; genus Protobothrops; species Protobothrops mucrosquamatus. Next base: position 524,575 of record NW_015386228.1, read on the forward strand.
TTGTGGGCACACATGCCACGGCTGCCAGCAGCTTGCGCAGGTCCATTAGGCCGCTGCCACCGCCCAGAACGGCAGCCCCACCAGGCACAAAGGAGGCAAAGTGGCCAGCTAGCAAGATCGAGTAGAGGTGGTAGAGCACGCCCATACCCAGCAAGCCAAAGGCCACCCCGAGCAGGGAAAGCTGGATCCTCATCGGCGCCATGGCCCCCCAGTCCCAGCTAGGATTGCGTGCCTCCCACCATCTATTCTGGGCTTCCTGCCCACCACCCTACCCGGCAGAGACCCCCTGGATCTCCCCCAACCCTGCCCAACCTCCCCTCCATGAACAACATCGAGGTGGCCATGCCCACCCCAGCCACGCCCACTCAGTCTGCCGTGACAACTGCAGCCATGCCCACCCAGTGGGCCACGCCCCCATGCCCCCCCTGAGGGCACCACAATGCTGATGCGGCCCTGGCACTTTGCGATAAATAAGTGGGTTTTGGGTTGTGGTTTGGGCACTCGGTCTCTAAAAGGTTCGCCATCACTGTATTAAGGAGTGGCTCTCAGTAAAATTCTGTAACTTTCATTGTTGCTTCAGAGTGTGTGGATTTGGGGGATATTTTGCCACAAATTAATTTTGCCATAATCACAATATTTTTTTCAAGAGGCAGACTTGCATATCAAATCACAACATAGAAGCTGGGTTAAAAATTACAAAATGATTAGTAAAATTGTCTTTGCATTGTATGTAAGTCCTGTGGAAACCAGAGAAATATGCAAGCAAAATGAAGGACAGTCTGTGAATATTTAAAATAAAAAGCCCAAGAATTGTTCTACATACTGTACATGGCATGTTACTGATTTTACCACTTCATACTGAATTCTGCTCCACACTAAATATGTATTTGTAATGAAAATTAGCCTTCAAGGAGAGGGTTTTCTTCCCGATCTTATCTGCATGTAGATTATTTAGTAGATTGTCCCATCTTTATTACTTTATAAGTTACTCAAGGCAGCAAAGATACCCCATACTCCATCTTTCTCCTCTCCACAACAACAACCCAGTGAGGTGGGTTGGACTGAGAGAGAGTGACTGGCCCAAAGTCACCCAGCCAGCTTTCATGCCTAAAGTGGGATTAGAACTCATGGTCTCCTGGTTTGTAAGTCAGCGCCTTAACCACTACGCCAAACTTTTGGTTCTTGGATTTGCTACTTCGGGGAGTTTGATTAGAATTCTTGACTCAACTGAAAATAAGGAAGTCCACCCCCTACCGTGCGAGGTCTTTCTCCTCTTTTTCCCAGCAAGTCTAATTCCCAGGAAGTGAAGTGAGCAATTGGGCAATTGGGATATAGAAGGTGGGACTGATAAGTAAACACAGCTGCTGAGTTCCATTCCAAAAAATCATTTGCTAATAAGGATAGCGCTGGTATCTCTTGAGGGTGCAGTGGTGTCAAACCTCCTCCCATGTCTCCCCTTCAGCTTTCTGAAGGACCACACAGATTAACGGAATGTGCTGCTCCTGCTGGGCTCCTTGTTCTTTGTATAAAATAATAAATAAATACAAGTCAATCATTAAAAAGAAAGGAAGACATTAACAAGTCGTACATCTATCTGCTATTTTCATTTAGCCTCAATACTGATGATTTCCTTTATAAGGTGGGGCTTGGGCCAGGGGACTCAGCTGGGATGCATCCTTGCAGGTGAAAGATGTTTGCTAGAGAAGGCCATTTCAAGATGGCGCTTTTGAACAAAAGTACTATATCTGACCATTGTTAGCATTTTAGGTGGGCTTCTGGGATGGCATGCCTGGCTTTAGGAGCTGCTATCTCCCTAGAAAAATTCCATTATAGGCATTACCGCTATTATTGCCCAGCATACAACTAGTCACCCTAAGAATTCACAACCTAATGGCAGGGAAAGGGGGATAGATGGGGACATTTCAAAGCTAGAGAAATGTTTTCATTTATTGAAAATTGCCAGCCACCAAAGGGGTCTGGCAATTTGAGGGAAAGATAAGATGCTGGATCAGGATAAGCAGCATGGTTTGGGAAAATATAAAGTCTGACTGGATGTTTCAGAAGCTCTAATACAAAGATAGGTGAAATAGGGGAAGTGAAGTGGTATAGCTTTATTTTGAACAGCTCTGATCGTAGGGGCAATATTTTATATATCTATGAGTTTGCCTGGATGTTCCAGTCTCTGGGCTCATTCTTTACCAGGATCTTCAATATTTAGTAAATGTAATTCTACTTTCTTTTTTTCCCTTTTTTCTTTAAAAAAAAACCAATTATAAAAATCCCTGGATTCTCAGAGTCACATCAGTCACATGAAATAAGCGTTTACTTTTTTATTCTACCTTGACTACTTATGGGGAGAAGCCAGATGCATTTCTCCCCACTGGAATTTCTACACATACCCACACTGTTCTCACTTTGTCATACACTGCTGCTTCAATTCAAGCATATTGTAATATATGTCAGAAAATATATGAATCATAGCATATTCACAAATCTGTTTGGGTTTTTGTTACTAAGAAAGATTGTGGGAAAGTTTGCAGCCCTGTTATTGCCCACTTCTTGCCCTGTGGTATCTTGATTAAATCAAACTGAATTTCCAGAAAACTCTTTAGCTTCCTAATTTATTTCTTTTTTCTTTTTCCTGGCTCTTCAAGGTGAAAACAGATGAGCGGATCATGAAGACAGAGTACGGCTTGCTGTTTCGGAAACTCTTTCGTCAGGATACTGGAACTTATTACTGCAGGTCTCAGGAGCAGGGCTTTACTCAGACTGTCACCAAAATCATTTTGGAAGTGGTTGAGAATGAGCAGCTGGAACAAATTTTCCAGAGGGAGCAGGAGGAGGAGCTGCCTCGCCCTCCATGCCGACTTCCCAATCTCCGCTTGGTGCAGGGACAACGATTGTGGTTCAAAGACATCATGCATCTGATCGGCTATGGCAATCTGCAGAGAGTGGAGGAGTACTGTGAGCGTGTGTGGTGCGGAGATCGTGCTTCGTGGCATAAAGGCAAACTCCCAAAGAGCAGGAACCTGCTGGATGGTGGCAAAAAGGGAAGAGGCAAGCAGCCCGGTGACAGAAACCGGGTGCCCAGGCAAGCAGTAGCCGCTGAAGGGGAAATGGAGCCAACTCTTGGCAAAAGCATCCCGTAAATTAAAATCCACCCTTCTAAAACTTTGCCCTGATGGAAGCCCCTTGCCCTTGCTGATCAACTGAGCCTATTCATATCCCTTCCTTTTTGTCAAAATGCTGGAGACTTAACAAATACCAAAGTATTGTTTTTCTATCCCGTATTGACAACCCTGGTGTGAGTTATATCACACCTCACACGGTATCAAGTCTAAGAAAGGGTGGAGGTGGGCCTCACTCATGATTATTTTAAATGCTGGCATCCATGAAGCCTCATGTTCAGTACGGCTGAGCTACATGACTCAGAAAAGGAGCCTTAAGGATCTAACCAGGTGGCTGGGAGACTGTTACCAGCAACTAAGGAACGGCAGCACCCACTCCTCTTACAGGACTGAGACGAAACAGTGGGGAGCTGGAAAGAATGGAGATATGTAACCCATGCTCTTCTGGAGGTGAAAAGGATCAGCTGTAGATAATAGGTGACACGGTCACCCCTTTGAAGGAACAGATGCTGCTTCCGGTGATCTATTCTCCCTATACTTCATGCTGGGTATGGGTGTGTGACCATTGAACTCTGCGTATCATGGTACCTGGAGGTGCAAAGCAGATCATTATAGTACTTCCAGCCTCATGCTTTTCCTTCTTCTGTCCAACAGGTCAAAAGTAATGTCAATTCTTTGGGCATGATTACATACGAGTTTTAAAAAGGCCAGTTATGTTTACAGTATGATTTGACCCTAGTGCTCATTTACACCGCATGTGTCCTTCTAGTGCAGCGGTTCTCAACCTATGGGTCGCGACCCCATTTGGGGTCGATCGACCATTTCACCGGGGTCGCCAAGCAAGGCTGTCCGCCATTTTTTTCCCCTTTTCCGGCAGGTGCCTTACCTCCCTTGGGCTGGGCCAGCTGGTGGTCGGCCTGCTCCGTCTCTGCCGCTTGCCAGCTACGCCTCGGTCGGTGCAGGGGGCGGAACCACGCATGCGCGGCGCTCCCGGGCAGGGAAAGTCCTCGACTTACGACCGGTTTAGTCCTCGACTTACGACCGGTTGGTGTCGTGGCATTAAAAAGGTTGAGAACCACTGTTCTAGTGCATTCTTTTCAAATAACCAACAGTTGGAGGCGAAACTAAACTTGCCAAACAAACAAGCAAAGAAATAAACAGAAACCTCAGGGGTAGCATGGGCCAGACCCAAATATATATCTTATGCAGCTCCCATTACTTCCCTAGGTTTTTCTCAGACTGAGCAGAGATTTCAGTGGGGAAATGAATGGCAGAAAAGCAGCTAAGTTTTTCTTTTCCTCAGCCCTCCTCTGTTGCAATTGTCCCCCCCTCCCCACAAGCCCTCTGTCAAAAAGCAGAGGAACCACTAGGCTAACCTTGGCCACGTCACGTAGTTTGGTCTACCTATTCCTGAGCTTCCTACATTTTGCTTGCCAATATCTTATCCTGTCCAGGAAAGCCTGGCTTCTCTGTATCACCTCTGATTATCTCATTGCTGGCCACTTTTATTGGGCAGTACAATCACAGATGGGACCCACCACCGGAGGGCCACACGAGCCAATAAGCCTTTCGTGGACTTGTATTAATTAATTCCTTTGTTTTAAAGATTGACAGCTAAATGAAAACTAGCAGTTTGTTCAACAAATAAATTAAATCTTACATAGCAAGTTCTGACTTGGAAGTAATTTTACACCCTCTTCTTGACTTTCATCAGCATAATGAATAGTCGTAGGACAAGGTGGACCTGGGATTGAGATATTAGTTACTTTTTTACCAGCTGATCAGGGCTTCATCTTTTCATTGCTGTTCAGGCAATGGATGCAGCAGAGAAGGGAAGCTTCAGTAGCTGGGAAGGGGGCAGGAGAAGTGGGGCATTCATTACTAGAACCTACCCACAGCCCTGCCAACATTTGCCATTTTATATGGGAAAAGAGCAAATGAGTGGGAGAACGAGAGAGAGCTGGATTGTAACATTTGTCAAATGGGAAAAGCTGATGCAGGATAGCTTTCTAGCCTCATAACGAAACAGTTTTGTCTGGACATCTGCCCACTAATATCTTTAAATCCCCTGGGTTGCCTTGATTTGAGTGCCCTATGGCACTGCAATTGCCAAGAATAGATAATAAAAATAAATCAGGAGAGCTTCCAGTGTGTTTCCTCAAAGGTGCAGTGGGATAGATCCCAAACCAGAAGGTCCCAACATGGGGGGTCTGACCCAGCCCATGGGATAGGTCATCTCACTGAGGGAAGAAGGTTTAAGAAGTTGGCACTTCAAAGCATTTGCTCGAGAGAAACAAAAGTGACTGCCAAGTAGAAACATTATTTCTTGACAATCACAATATTGTTTAGCTGAGAGATTTGATTCCCTGTGTGGACTGATGGGCATATTCTGACAGATGGGTCAAGCCATCTATCAAAACTCACTTCCTTCCCAAGCTTCAGCTGTATCCCATGTTAGGGAGAGTGATTTTTCCCATCAACGGGAAATCCACCCATTGCGTTCCTTAATCTCTCCCACATTAAAGCTATAAAAGTACTACTTGCAAGCCTTGTAATTGACTGTCAGGATAGCCCAATTCAAGCCTTCATATTTTTGTGCTGACTCAAGGACTTGAAAAGCAGAATGAATAGCCGTCTGTCAGGAATGATTCTAAGAAATGGTTGCCATGGTGATTCTGTCTGTTCCAATTTTTCCTCTATTTCCACCCACCTCCACAAGCCCCTCTTATCTACTGGGTTGCACCTGGTTGACTTTTTCCTAACAGATGGGCACGTTTTCAAAGGAAGCATTGGGCTGCAACCATCAGTCGTTGTTGCTCCTGAGAATGCTTATAAAACCCACATATGGCTCACAGACTTTCTTGGAAATAAAGATGACGCTATAGCTCTGCTTTGTCCTGTAACATGTCAGCATGAATATGTTTAATTAATAAAATGTAACAAAAAGACAAGCAGATCAGAGAGCCTGGCTGGCACTAGGGCAATAATCCACTAGTGTGTTTCCAATGCTTGTTCTATTTGTGTACACCCCAGATTTGTGGATTTCTCTTTTGCCAAGTTGGTGACATGTTCCTTAAACTCTAATGTATAGCTCATTCAAAACAATCCAAGAGTTCCTTCAATGATCAAGCAAACCTTTTGTAAACTTTAGGTTCCACATCCTGATTGACCATACTACTGGACATTGTCCCATTAAAAAAAGAATGGACTAGATGGGATGAACACAATTCGGAGGTTGATGTGCAGGTATCGATTGGGCCTAGAAACAGAATAGACTCCTGTGGGAGATGGGATGGGCATGATTCTTATCACCACATGTAACCAGAATATAAATCAGAACTACTTCATAAAGTCAGTTCATCTGTTTTTCCTCTGAATCCATTTTTATCATTGCTCACCATCAACAGATTATCTATAACAAACAAATGATACATTAGATTCTCTTGGCACACAGAACAGTCCCTTTATGTCACGCAATTGGGACTTCTTTGAGGTTCACGGGGTTTGTGCCAAATGTTCTGTGCAAAACACCAGTTCAAGATATATTCTGGAGTGGTGATGGGGCAAACAGGGCAATACTGGTTCAGGCTGCCCTCTCTCTCCCCCCCTCCTCCCTAGTAGCTACAGCACAGAGTATCCAAGCAGCCCACCCACTCCTGATCTTCTGTGTGGCTACCCTTCCCTTCTAAAAGCTGCTGCTAATGTCCTTGCCTTTTTCTTCCTCATACCTCTTCTGAATCACTTCTATCCAGAAGAATCATGCTTTGGTCCATTTCCAGAACAAACCAACTTTGCCCCATTCTTTGTATGAACTAAAATATCTGAAACGTTTTGTTTTTGTTTTAGTTTGGATGGCAATCATCTTAAAACACCAGTTAAATTCACAGAGCAATTCATATGCATAACATTTGCATAACCAACCTATCTTCCAGTCCTTTCCCACATATCTCTCTCCTTTAAATCCTCCATCGATGGAGGATTTCTCCCTCTCCCTCTCCCTCTCCCTCTCTCTCTCTTATAACGCAGTCACTTTATATAATTGGTCCCAGTAAATCACTCCCAACACTTACTAGTAAAGCAAGAATAATAGTAGCCTTACAAGTTACTCTTGCATTGAAAAAATCTGTCAGAATCTGATTAGAAAAATCTGCATCCATATTTCCTGCTGAAAGAGGAGAGGGATCTGTTTATTTAGCCCAAGGACTAGTTCGTTTTTGTGAACTGTAATTTTGCTACATTGGAATATTTTATTTAAAAAAAATACAGAGCTGCAATGACTGTACGATGTACTGATTGAAAGCAATTAAATAGGTTGCAATGAAGACGGTTTGATTTAAAACATGATTGTAGTAAAGAAGATATGGGGGGAAACGAGAGGAAATTTTAAGAGGGAGAAGCTGAGAAAGATGAGAGAGAGAGAAAACAGTGAATATATCCATGACACCATTGTATCTCTCCTCAACAGATGAACTAATGTATTACTAATTCAGTTTTGGTGTATTTGAAACCACTGCAAAGATGGTTCATTTCTGGAAATACGCTCCTTTCCCCCTCCCATTTGAAGAATTCTTGCCTCATCCTGCCTTTCAGTTCTTGGTTTAGACCTGTACCATCAGGTCTTTCAAGAGAAGGGGTTTAACTGCTTTTCAGCTTCCTCTTAATACAAGCTACTTCATCATGATAATGATGATGATGATGAATTTTTGGTAGACAGTTAGAAAAATGCAACAGGAAGTATAGATTAGTGGAGGAGGAGAAGTAATTTATTTTACCTCCATTTCTCATTGACTGAGACTGGGAGGTCATTTTGCAGAACCTGACCAAATCATTCATTTTCAGTTCTGGTTCTAAGCATTTCTCTTTACTAAAATTAAGACATTTGGGGTGTGTCTTCAAAAAGCTTTTGAAGGATGGGGAGACACAAAAAGTGAATAGAATTAGAATTAGAACAGAATAACGGAATTGGAACAGACCTTGGTGCTCTTCTAGTCCAACCCCCTGCTTAGGCAGGAAATCCTATATTATTTCAGACAAATGGTTGTCCAATTTCTTCTTAAAAACTTCCAGTGTTGGAGCATTCACAACTTCTGGAGATAATTTGTTCCACTGATTAATTGTTCTAACTGTCAGGAAATTTCTCCTTAGTTCTAGGTTGCTTCTCTCCTTGATTAGTTTCCATCAACTGCTTCTTGTCCTGCCTTCAGGTGCTTTAGAGAATAGCTTGAGTCCCTCATCTTTTTGGCAACCCCTGAGATATTGGAACACTGTTATCATGTCACCCCTAGTCCTTCTTTTCATTAAACTAGACATATCCAATTCCAGCAACTGTTCTTTATATGTTTTAGCCTCCAATCCCTGAATCATTGCTCTTCTCTGTATTCTTTCTAGAGTCTCAACATTACATTGTGGTGACCAAAACTGGATGCAGTATTCAAAGTATGGTCTAACCAAGGCATTATAAAGTGGTATTAACACTTCACGTGATCTTGATTCTATCTCTCTGTTAATACAGCCTAGAACTGTGTTGGGTTTTTTGGCAGCTGAAGCACACTACTGGCTCATATTTAAGTGATTGTCCAATAGGACTCCAAGATCCCTCTCATAATTACTACTATTGAGGCAGGTACTACCTATACTATACCTGGGTTTTTCTTGCCTAAATATAGAGCCTTATTTTTTTCACCATTGAATTTTGTTAGATAGTGCCCAGTGTTCAAGTCTGTCCAGATCCTTCTGTATCTTAAGCCTATCTTCTGGAGTGTTGGGTATTCCTGCCAGCTTGGTATCATCTGCAAATTTGATGAGTTCCCCATCTATCCCCTCATCCAAATCATTGATGAAGATGTTGAAGAGTACTGGGCCTAAAACAGAGCCTTGGAGTATCAGAGAGCCAGTGAGCAAGAGAAGAAAAAGGTACAGTGAATAAGCAAACATTTTCTAGTGTAGCTGCTATTCAACATCAAGTAAACAATTTGTACCTCTACCAGATAGTATCTGGGCTCTGAACTAATTGAAATCAGGCTTTTATATGACCTGTTATCCAGGACTAAAGAGAAAGTCACTGGGGATGGTAGCTTTCTGTTGTGGTTATATTATGTGTTATCTGGTAGCTTCCATAAGTGGGCCTACCATTCACTTCTGTATACTGTACATTACTAACCAGCAAAGACTGCCAAGAGAATAGCATCCCCAGAATGGCTAGGATAGAATGTGTGGGTAAAATGAACACCGGTGCCATTATGTCTACCTTAAGTCCCACTTGTTTTAAAGAGTAGGGGAAGCAATTCCTATTTTCAAAAAAGGAATGGTAAAATACAACATTTTTTCCAGACTTCATTAGTGGAATATATTCACCCTAAGGTTCAACAAGGCATTTGTGGATGTAATACTCTTTTTGTGACTGTAGCAGCTATTGCCAAGCATATACTTCATTAATTGGTTTAATATTTGAATGACCTCCGCTTTAATGTGAATGAATCTCCAGAAGTGGATTTTTCATGTAGACTTTAGGAAGAAAAGAAAGTACCCCATGTTTAGTTGCTTAGACTTCTTTGGACAATTGTCTAGTGCAGACTTCCTCATCCTGGAACTCTGCATGTGTGAGGGTTGCAACTTCCAGAATTCCCCATGGCTAGAAATATTGGGAAGCCCAGTCTCTAGACCAGTGGTGGCGAACCTATGGCACGGGTGCCAGAGGTGGCACTCAGAGCCCTCTCTGTGGGCACGTGCGCTGTCGCCCCAGTCCTAGGCCTTCAGCTGGGTTTTATAAAACCTTTTCGCTTTAGGCCTCTGCCGCCATGTGCAAAAAAAAAAAATGTTCAATCAATCAGTCAATTTCAACTTCTCTCGGGGAAAAAAAAGATCTTGCAAAGTTGGAATTGATTGAGTGAACCTTTTAGTCCCACCCAGTCTGCCACTACCACCACAGCTGTGCCCACTGAATGGGCCACACCCACCCAATAGGCCACACCCACCCGGCACCCGACGATGCATAAGTGGGTTTTGGGTTGCAGTTTGGGCACTCGGTTTCTAAAAGGTTCGCCATCACTGCTCTAGACCCTTTGGAGAGTGACAGGTTGCAGAAGATGCGATCAGAGCATTTTGAAGCCCCTGGGAAGGCCAAACAGAAAAGCAAGAACAGAAACCAAATTGACTAATAGCTACTGTTCCCATCCCTGTGTTTGTTGGGGTAAAAGATATAAATTGACATCTTGTGTAGATTTGATACCTGATCGGTTCTCCATCCAGAGAAGTCTCTCTGAAAGGATGGCCTTTCTGATCTTTGCCTTCTCTAGCTACAGCCCTTGGGCTAATGTGGAGTTCAGGCCGTTGAAGCCCAGCGTGTGAAGAGATCAGAGAGAAATGGGTGAACTTCGTTCTTGCATCTGCTAGGCTATAATTACAGAAAGCCTTTTTTTTTTAAAGTCCTACAAAGTGCAAAAGGAGCATGATGTAGAGTAAAATAATAAACAATGTATGAGCTGGGAATGGATTTCACATTTCATAGCCTATGAAATGCCCATGCAGTTCACCCTCATTCCCAGTGAAGTTCCTTTCAGGCCTAATGGAATCCACCTTCCATGATGTTAATGCTGATTTGAAAAATGGGCAATGTAGTCCAATACCTCTCAAGACCACAATATGGGAGGAGAATTCAACCAGCTTCTACACAAAATGGATAGGATTTCACTTGCCCTGGTGTCTCGCTCTGGCTCTTTCAGTCGCTCAGGGTTAAAGAATATCAAGCTAACCACTGCAAAATATAAAGACATAACAGATTTATGGTGACATTAGGTTTGGTGAAGTGTAGAAGAATCCATTTCATCAGATATGTGGAATGTTATCCTGAAGTGGCAGATTTATGCAGGCAGAGTTCACACGCTGAGCTATGATTTATTAAATTGTAGCTTATTCAATTTATGTCTTAATATTGTGGGTAAAATCTGTCACTTGTGAAGAATAACATTTTTTTACACTAATCCAGTTCCAACATAATTATTATTAATTATCACCGTCAAATGCATTTTTATACCAATATCTCCCCGAGAGTTCAAGATGGCTCCAGTGGGGGAGTCTTAACTAATTTTATTCCCACAAGAAAATTGAGATTGATTGAGATGAGAGCGAGGGAGGGAGGGACTGTCTATAAATAACCTAGTGAATACTTGATGTTCAGTTTCCCTAGTTCAGGTCCAACTCCTTAAACACTACACTATAGCCCAGCCCTCAGTCCATTACAGATCATCCCAAATATACATATAGCACAGTGGCTCTAAAAATTATTACAGAACAACAACACAAGAATCTAAAAGCGTTCAGGAAAGTGTAAGACCAACTTGGTTGTCAAAAACCTAGAAGGACTGAGAGAACAATGATGCCATAACAAATATCCTGAATACCAAATAAGCAGTGAAACATACATGACGAAGCCATTTTTCTGATGTCTATTCTTTTGTCTTCAGGAATAGAGAAGTGAGAGCATTGGAGATGGATTTTTGAGATTAATAATTGCACAACTAATGGGGGAAATGCTCCATCTGTTTAGCTAGAGAAGACACGTGTCCAGCCCACTGTCGCCACATATTAGGAACTGGAGATTGGTCACTGACAGACCCCCCCCCCAACCTAAGCATTATAAATCAGTTGCAGAATATATACTTAAAATGCAAATAGTTCTGGTTTCAGTTCTTGGAACATCCCAAACAAAACTGTAGAGTTGCTGTCTGATATTCTGGAAACCTGTTGCCAGCCTGTGTATGGACCAACTGCCTGAACTATGCAGAAAAGCAGGAACTGGGAATGCTTTCATTAGAGACACCCAGATTGTCGGAGCTGTACTCCTCCAAATATTACTGAACCCCCAGGATCCTTCCTCTTGGACGGTATTGACTGGGACCACTTGGACTTGTAATTTGCCAAAATCTGGAGGTAATAGATTCCTTGTGATACACCAATAGACTTTTATTGTCTTTAGTTGCTCGTTGGCAATACACATTAAAATGGAGTTAGCATTATGCAAACCACATAACCAGAAAAATCCATTAGAATCCTCACTGGGATTTTCCAATTTGGATTCAAAGCAAATATAATTAGTTCATCATTTGGTCTTAGTCCTGTTTCATACTTAAATACATACGTGTTTCTGTCACTCTCCAGATTAAACTTTTTCCAAGTATCATCCATCAACTTTTTCTAGTTTAGTGCTTTCCATAACTGTCTCTAAATTTCCACTAGTTATTGGTCTTGGAAATAACACAATTCTAACACAGTTGGAGATATCAAATTGAGAAAAGTTGCCATCGGCAATAACCAGGATCTGTATGTTGAATCAGTACCCTTGCTCATTTTCAGTAATGTGTAAGTGATTAACTTCCCACCCAACTTATCCTTTGTGAAGGTTCAACCACTATTGCAAAACACACTAGAGTTAATTGTAAGGGATGTGCTTTTTGTTCACCACTATTCAATGCCCTTCATAAGCCTTCAGGCTTTAGCAAGATCAGTTGGCAGAATGAAGGCTAAGCTAAGGCGGATACATTGTGTGGCTACATCTAACCAGTAAAGCCCACACCCCCTTCCTGTGTGATTTGTGCTGGGTGGGTTGGATCCTATTCCTGAAACTACAGCAGATTAGGGGGAAAAAGCCAGGAGAAAAAAACCTTCTATAACAAAGCAGAGAAAGAGATTAGTTCGGTCATAGTCACCAACAGCTTTGACTGGAAAAGGGAGATGTGCTTTTGGAGGAACTGCATGATCTTGTTTATTCAGTGACCTCTCTGGAGCTGATAAAAATCTTTTTCTTCCTGCTGCCAGTCAGATCTCATACAGTAGGGAGAACCAGCAGCCCAGCCAAGAAGAAGATTGTTACCAAGCAAGAATCTCTGCGGACCACATAGTTGATTTAAGATATTTAGGGATTCAGCACAGACATTAAACAAAACAAAACAAAACAGAGGGATGTTGGATGGCACAAGGAAAAATTCTTCTGTCTTATTCCATTTTGGATATGAAGATGCCAGGAATCACAGCAAGAGAACCTAAAGTTCTGGTTCCAGAACTGGGGAGGATACTAGTTGGTTTCAGGTTTGGGGACTGGGGAGAAGAGAGAGAATCAGTTAGAGAAAGTAGCTTGGAAAGAAATTTTAGATCATCTTATGATAGAAATAAATGGAGAGGGTATTTCCCCTTCCCATTGCTAATCTCTCCCTTTCAGATATACATAGAAAATAAAGTCAGTTTTCTAGGACAGGGCTTTTCAACCTTTTCACCCATTGTACCACTTTTAGGATATGGCAATATCCGAGTACCACCAGTCGCCTACAAAGGTGTCAAAAACTTGATGACAAAAAAAAAGGAAAAAAGTGATAAAGTGCAGGTAGTCCTTGACTTACAACAGTTCGCTTAATGACTGTTCGAAGTTACAATGGCACTGAAAAAAGTGGTCCCCAAGCCACAGCCGAGCAAGACACCTGCCTGCCCACCCGGTGGCACTCTTCCTCCTGTTCGAGGTTTTCATTGTTGTGAGCATTTCTGTTGGGGATTGGCAGCAGAGGTGGGGTGGGGGTGTGTGTTTGGTTTTTATTCCCCTTGTCTGCTGGGTGGTTGCAGAAGGTTTTGGTCACTTCACATGACCCTGGGACACTGTGACCGTCATAAATATGAATCAGTTGCTACACATCTGAATGTAAATCACAAGACCCTGGAGATGCTGCAACATTCCAGCTGATCGGCGCTTCTCCTGGGCTCAGCAGAAGCACCAGGATCAGCACCGAGCTCCAACTGGAGCCGGCGCTGATCTTGGCACTTCCACTGAGCCCTGACAGCCCCGAAGAAGCGCCGATCAGCTGGAAAGCAGCACTGATCCTGGCGCTTCCGCTGAGCCCTGACAGCCCTGCAGCTCCAGCCGTCTCTCGCTCAGGCTTGTGTGGTGCTGCCACCGGTTCAGCTCATTCTCCCCCCCTACCACTTTTGTAGGATAGTCGCGTACCACCTGCCAGGTGCCAATGTACCACAGGTGGTACCCGTACCACTGGTTGAAAAGCCCTGTTCTAGGATAATATTAAAAAAAGAGAAATGTCTGAATGGCCTATAGACAATCCATCTACATTGCAACAGAAGTGAGTAACTTCTGCATATCACTTGATTCACCATGCTGGTTGGGGTTCTTGGTTGTCCTTCAGCAACATCTGGAAAGTAAATTCTCCATGCCTGTAAGTGCATTGATTGGAATTATTATTATTATTATTAAAAAGATATGCCTTGTTTATGCTTATCTATGGAATACACCACAAAATGGGATTGTTGAATTTGTGCACCGCCCAGAGTCCCTTTGTGAGATAGATGGGTGGGAAAGAAAGAAAGAAAGAAAGAAAGGAAGGAAGGAAGGAAGGAAGGAAGGAAGGAGAAAAGAAAGAAAGAAAGAGAAAAAAGAGAAAAAAGAAAGAAAGAAAGAAAGAAAGAAGGAAGGAAGGAAGGAAGGAAGGAAGGAAGGAAGGAAGGAAGGAAGGAAGGAAGGAAGGAAAGAAAGAAAGAAAGAAAGAAAGAAAGACTAAACTCAGCATTTAAGGCTGCACATTTAAAAATAATAGGTTATCAATACTTATAAAGTAGCTCTATGTATCCATTGGGAGATAAGAAAGGCATACTTAATGGTTTCAGTTCATCCACAAAAAAGGCCATAATGTTTTGTTTTTTTCCCCATCTATGGCAATCTGGTTAGATTAGACTGCCTTTATCTGATTCTTTGGAAGATTTCTCAACTTGTTCTACATGCAGTTGCCTTAATGAGAAGGATGGAAAAGGTTATTTTTTTTCTCAATACAAAAGGCCATTACCATGGTGTGTGTGTGTGTGGGTCTGTCTGTCTGTCTGAACTAATATTCTCCATTTCCTTGAATTTAAGCTCAGCATTCACCTTAAAAAAAGATCAGCCTGAGAGCCTGATCACAGAGCTTCTATTCAAGTGGAGCCTTTTGAGATTTGAGGATTGCCGGCTTGTCTTTTGGAAATGTTTTTTTTTTTTAACATCCACTTTAATTTTGGAATTTGCTACCACTAGACATGGTGCCGGCTACCTGCTTGCTTAGCTTCAAAAAAGGGTTGGACCATTTCTATTAGCCTGAAGGACAGTGTGACCGACTCTCGGGCCATCCGCTGAGAGACTAAAGATTTCCTCCTGCAATTGGTTGGCTGCTGTGAGAACAGACTGCTGGATTAGATAGGTCAACAGTCCAATCCAGCCAGGCCCTGTTTATGTTCTTATCCCTGGCAGTTCACTTGGGAACCTCTTCCAGCATTTACTCTGCAGTGGTGACATTAATGCAACTGCAAAGAACTGAGGGACAATAAGCAAAGGGGA
The DNA here is from genome assembly GCF_001527695.2 of Protobothrops mucrosquamatus. NCBI lineage: Eukaryota > Metazoa > Chordata > Lepidosauria > Squamata > Viperidae > Protobothrops > Protobothrops mucrosquamatus. The sequence continues at coordinate 540,061 of NW_015386228.1, forward strand.
GGGGGGAGCTACATTTGGGGAAATATTATTTTGGCCTCTGAGGTCTGCAGGAGGCATATCTCGAGGCAGTCATTTCCTCCTTTTAACTGTGCTATTCCCTCCAAATTCAGTTTGTTTGGATTGGGTGTTGGGAGAATTCAGAGCCTTAAACTTTGATACCTATTTTATTTCATGACCCCCTTAACTTGCCAGCTTGGGAATAAATCATAATTAAAAATCAATTATATTTTCAATTATACTTGCTTAGCATGTGTCTACAGACTCATGCTGAAACCTTCAATTTTAAAAGAAGCATACTCACCAGTCAACAGTCTCATCACTGGCGCCACGGAGAGAGCAAGTGACAAAACATCTGTCAGGACATCACAATGCAAATCCCAGGAGTTACGTATTTGCAGCCAATCTGAGAACAGAACACATGATCGTAAAAACATAAAAACATGAAAGGGTGAATTCTTCATCACGACATTATGATGCAGAGTTGTCATTGTTTGGCAATGCAAAAATGCCAAATTAGTAGAAGATGCCTCTGATTTTAATTCCTTCTTGGGATTTTGAAGGGACCGATTGCATTTTCTTTACTCTCTTGTCTCTTTGCCAACTAGCCATATATGTCAGCTAGCTGAATATTATTTTTTTTTGGATCGCGTTTATTCAGAATGCCACATGTGTTTTCCTAAATATCATATCTGGTTCTTCCAGTATCACTGCTCTCTGGAGGGTAGCATGTAACTATCAACAACCGATGGATTCCTCCTTTCTGACTTCCCTTTTAGTGCTCATTCATAATTAAAATAAAATGGAAATATAAATTTAAATTAAACAGAGATTAATTTAAAAAAGGAGAATTCTGACTTCCATTTTACTGCTTTCATTCATAAGTAAACGTATACATTCCTCTCCACACTTATATTCACCAATTCTACTCAGTAAGATCAGATGGCTTTCCACTTTGAGATCTGTTATATCCTTTTTCTTTTTTCTTTTTCATAGTTCCATGGACATCAATACTACTTTAGGTGTTTTCATTTCATTGGTTAACTCATGTTTTTTGTTTTACCATTTACTCCTCTTACATTCCAATCTTACCATGGTTGTCATTACATAGACCCATAGATAGTAATCTCTGTCACTGAAACCACATAAATCATATACCTGCAATAAATATTGAGGTAGTATAAATATCCATCCAAGAAACAGATGTCATGCCTCAAAGGCCCTTCTGAATAGAACAGGGATAGGCAACCTTGGCTCTTTTATGACTCGTGGACTTCAACTCCCAGAATTCCTGAGCCAGTCATGCTGGCTCAGGAATTCTGGGAGTTGAAGTCCACGAGTCATAAAAGAGCCAAGGTTGCCTACCTCTGGAATAGAACAATTCTCAAAGTTTCTCAAAACTCAGCGACAGTGTCCTGGGGCTGAGCGGAAGGCAGCTACAGAGGGAGGATGTTGTCACAGCAACACTCTCTTCCCCAGAATCTCTTTTGGAAAGGCCACTTGCAGCATGCTCCCCTGAAGGTAAGCGCATCTAATGGATAGGATCGTTTTGAAGTAGATGGCCCTTTACATGCGAATGAAGGCAAGTATACTTGTCCCGGAATAATATTGCAGGATCCAATCTGAATCCGTCACCGGGACCAGAGGTTTTGTCTTCCGAGATTTTGGACTTGTGCTGGAGCTCATCCTCAGAAAATTTCTCAATCTCCTTACATACCTAAAAGTTAAGCCTTGTAGGGGTTTGTAGGTCAGTATCAGAACTTTGAATTGTACCAAAAGCCAACATACTGTAACTCTGCCACTGCAGCATCTCCTTGTTTAACTCTTTAGTCCTATTATACTTGAAAAAAAGGCGAACACTCATAAAACAAACGGTGTAATTTGGAATAGTTCACCCATTATTGCTAAAGGGTGGATATCTGCAGATTGTCTTTGGGCTAAACCAGACAACAAAGGTAAAAGAAATGTCTAAGCTGGACTCAGGGAAAGCTGCAAAGATGTTGACTCTGAGAAACCACTGCCCATTAGGAGCAGTGTTTCTCAACCTTAGCTACTTTAAGATGTGTGGATTTCAGGTCCCAGAACTCCCCAGTTCAACAAACTTTAGAAGGCAAGACCCTTTCCCAGCTTTCCATATCTGGAGATCAGAAACATTTGTCAGGAACATGCCACTCATCTGAGAATCTCATCAAATGGAAGCGCTTACATTGTATTGATTACATTCTTTCACTCCAAGGCCAACAAGGTGGTGGAGATAGTGGAATTCCAGGTGAGCTGAAGGTAGCTTTCCTCATGCTAGTTTGATTTGGGCACATCTGATTTAGTTGAGGAATCCTCTCTCACACAAAGTTATTTCTTGTAACAATCCATTGGGATGTCACAGAGCTTCAGGGCACAATTTTGAAGAGAAAACAGAGTGTTGCAGGCTCTGGTTCAGATTTCAGACTCCCCCCCTTCTGTTATAGAGCAAAAATAAAACAATCAAGAATTTAAACCAGTTGTGTCTGGTCTGCCCAAAGAGGTGTGTGTATCTGCTTCTAAATGTTTACAAATCACGCAATGGATAGAAACCTCTTGATAACAGGTACATGTACATTCATATAACTCAAACCCTGTTGTCAATTGTGTCAAAAGATTTCCCACAGTTTTGCAGCTGTTATTTGAATTTCTTTGTTTCTATTATTTATTTAAATGATTTACAAAGTCAGGCATCTCATAACAGTGACTTTGAGCCGAAATGACTTGAGGACAGCAGGTCTTCAGAGGCTTACAAAAGGCTAAGGGCTGTCTAGATATCTGGGGGTATGGGGTTCTACAGGCTGGATGCAGCCACAGAGAAGGTATGACTGTGAAGTCCAACATGATGGCATTGAGTGATGGAAGGGACCCAAAGTATACCCTGCCCTCCTTGCACCCTAGAACCATGTTAGCTTGTTGCCCCAAAGGTAACATAAAACCACCTCTACCTGAAGACTCTAAGGCAGCTGAAAAGCAGCTTTGGATCTCTGTAATTCCCCAAAAATAACCATGCTGAAGATCTAAGCTGGTTTCTTTTTTTATTATTTTTATTTTTCCTTTATTTACTATACAACAAAAATAAAACTGAAAAATGTATAACTGTGTTATACATCTCATATATATTATTTACAATTTATTTACATCAGTAATCATGTCTTTTTCTTTCTCTGTTCTAGCCAATCATAACATTTGTTCCATATTTCATAAAATACTATTGCCTCCTTGTCTTTTAATTCTAGCGTAAGTTTATTCATTTCTGTTGTGTTCTTTTGTATTCCCCCCCCCTAATCCCCTATGCGCATCCTGATCACCCATTAAGGGTGATTGCCCTCTCCATCTGCATACAGTTTCATGCCCGTTGCTGGTTGGCTAACTAGCAACGGGGTCTTACCAGCCAATGGAATTGTGTGATTACGAGCCAGGGGAATCCCATAAAAGAGGGCTCCCCTGGCCCAGAAGTCAGTCCGGATTTACCTTATGCCTTGCCAATAAACCGAGAGCTGACTGTCACTCGACTCGTGTCTTACTCCCTGCGCGATCTAACACTGGCGACGAAGGTGGGATCCCAGTAAGACTGCACGACAAGGGCAACCTCGTGGCAAGCAACCTACTTCGAAGCAAGAGCTCCTCCACGCAGCCTTCCGAAGCAAGAAACTATCCGCGACTCCAAGATGACTTCCACCTAGAAATTCTCGTCTTCCCTACCGGCATTCAACCCAGAAACAAACGACTGGGCCGCATACGTGGGAAGATTCGAGCTACACCTGGCTGGGAATGGGCAACAAGGCATTCCCGAGGATCAGAAGAAGGCCTTATTTCTTGCGAACTGCGGAGACGAGGTCTACCACGTGGCCCGCTCCTTGGTCGCTCCAGCCAGCATCGAGGACACTCCTTGGGCAGATATCCAACATCTGCTGGCTGGTCAGTACGGGATCTCCGAAGGGTTCCTAGTCGCAAGGAACCGCTTCTACAACCGACGACACCGGGCGGGCGAACCCATCAGAAAGTACCTCGGAGAGCTCCGATCGATTGCAGCCCGTTGCGAGTTCGTCGCCCTGGAAAATATGCTGCGGGATCGACTCGTCATGGGGATGAGGGACGAGCACGTGAAGAAGCGACTCATCGTGCGTCGAAGTCTCACCCTCAGCGAAACCCTAGACGAGGCCCTCACCGCAGAAGAGTCCGAATCCACGGCCACCGAGATGAGATGAGGTGACATCCATCGCACCCATCGCGAGCCAACCCCCGATCCGGAGGCCACCGAATCGGATGAGGCCGGCGAGGAAGAGACCGTCCATCGCACCTTTACCAGCCGGAAGCAGCGAGCATGGCGAGACGAGCGGGACGAAATCGAGTGTCCAGGGTGTTGGGGGAACCACACACGAGCAAACTGTCGGTTCCTAGACACCACGTGCAGTCGCTGCCTAAGGCGAGGACACATCGCAAAAGCATGCCGAGCCTCGCGGCCAAATTCCAGGAAACAGCGTTCGCCCCACGGAGGCACACGTCTCCACCACGACGATCCCCACCGCGCCGCTCACCGCCACGCCGCTCACCGCCCCATAAACCACGTGAGAACAAATGGAAGGGGTCAGCCCGACCCGAAGGGAGGCGCGACCAGAGAAGGGGCTACGACGACGACCAGGACGAGCGTAAAGTGCATCACATGGTCGTCAGCCACACCAACTCGACTGGCGCGGGAACGTTTTTCGCGACGGTCATGATCGGGAGGCAACCATGTAAGATGGAGGTGGATACGGGATCCATCTGTTCCATCATGTCGTGGGACAAGCTCAAAAGACTGCTGCCGGAGCTGTCCCACACCGCCCTGGAGAAACCAACGGGACGGCTCGTAGACTTCAACGGCCACAATCTTCGCTTGCTAGGTCGAGCACGGGTGGACGTCTCGTTCCGGGGACACAAAGCTCGCCTGCCGCTAACCGTTGTGGAGGGCCATCGACCCACCTTGCTCGGCGTCGAGTGGCTCAAACCCCTGGGCCTGGGAGTCACCGGCCTACACAGAATCCACAAGGAGGAGTTCGAGCAGCTGTTGGAGGAGTTCCCGGATGTGTTCAACGGCTCACTGTGTAAATACCGGGGGAAACCCATTTCTCTGAACTTAGATCCCAGTGTTGCCCCGATCCGATTGAAGCCCCGCCGTGTCCCTTTCGCCCTACGACACAAAGTGGACGAACAGCTAGACAAACTGCTAGCCCAAGGGGTCATCGAGCCGGTGGACCACGCCAAGTGGGAAACGCCCATCGTCCTCCCCCTTAAGCCAGATGGNCCTGCGCCAAGTCCTTAGTCGGTTTCAGGCCCGGGGATTGAAAGTAAAAAGGGACAAATGCAAACTAGGGGTCCCAAGGGTAGAATTTTTGGGATTCTTGATCGATGGCCAGGGCATCCATCCCACAGACGAAAAAATAAAAGCCATAAAACAAGCACCCACACCAAAAAATAAAACAGACTTGCAGGCATTTTTGGGACTATTAAACTTCTATGCTGTCTTTTTAAAACAGAAGGCAACAGTAGCGGAGCCACTCCACCGACTTTTGGGAAAGGCAACCACGTGGACCTGGGGCCAGAGGGAAGCACGAGCTTTCGCAGCTGTTAAGGACCTGCTCACGTCATCCAGCATCCTAATTCAGCACTCGGACACCCTCCCGCTCCAACTCACGTGCGACGCATCGCCTTTTGGCATCGGAGCCGTCCTCAGCCATGTTCTACCCAACGGCAGAGAGGCACCGATAGCTTACTATTCCAAGACTATGTCCCCAGCTGAGCGAAACTATAGCCAGCTGGACAAAGAGGCCCTCACCATTGTGGCTAGCACAAAGCGATTCCACGAGTACCTATATGGAAGGCATTTCAGGGTCATCACGGACCACAAGCCTCTACTGGGACTGCTGGCGGGGGACAAACAGACTCCCCAATTCCTGTCACCCAGATTGATCTGTTGGTCGATATTCCTCGCAGGGTACGACTACGAGTTGATCCACAAACCCGGGGCCAGCATCAGCCACGCAGACGCTCTCAGCCGATGCCCAACACCCGGCCACATCGCCGACCCAGGACCGTTTGCCACCATGCTCCTGGTGGACGTTGACTCCTCCAGCCCGGTCACCTCGAGAGACGTCGCAGAGCACACCAAGAAAGACAAACTGTTGGGAAGGGTTTTGAACTGGGTGTTGAGGGGGTGGCCGCAGGAGGCGGAAGGAGAGGACTCCAAGCCGTTCTTCGCCAAAAGAACTGAACTCTCTGTGTGTAAGGGTTGTGTACTATGGGGGGAAAGAGTCGTGATCC
>NW_015386228.1:547706-551888 GCF_001527695.2 Protobothrops mucrosquamatus
ACCACGCAGAGGGAAGAGTACCGAGGCAAGAGCTGAACCGAGTCACACAGTTCCCCGCCGATCAACGCGAGGGCATCGGCCTCCCACATATCTGAAGGACTATGTAACCACTATTCATCAAGGACGATAGCAAGAACTTTGAGGGGAGGGGTGTTGTGTTCTTTTGTATTCCCCCCCTAATCCCCTATGCGCATCCTGACCACCCATTAAGGGTGATTGCCCTCTCCATCTGCATATAGTTTCATGCCCATTGCTGGTTGGCTAACTAGCAACGGGGTCTTACCAGCCAATGGAATTGTGTGATTACGAGCCAGGGGAATCCCATAAAAGAGGGCTCCCCTGGCCCAGAAGTCAGTCTGGATTTACCTTATGCCTTGCCAATAAACCGAGAGCTGACTGTCACTCGACTCGTGTCTTACTGCCTGCGCGATCTAACAATTTCCGCGCATTCAAGAATTTTGTATATAATCATATCGTTTGTAGGTATGTTTTCACCCTTCCAACACTGGACATATACTATGTGGGCTGCTGTCAATATATGTATAATGATGTATTGGAGTTGTTTTTCCATCTTTAAATTTATTATACCCAAAAGAAATAGTTCAGGTTTGAATTCAATTTGCACCTTAGTTATCTCCTGTATCCAGTTCCTTATCCGCTCCCAATAACTCTTTGCTTTAGGGCACAGCCACCACATGTGATAGAATGTTCCTTCCTTATTTTTACATTTCCTAAGCTGGTTTCTTTCTGGGTCATCTGCATGCTCCTTTGTAATTGCAGGGAAGTCAGGCTGGGGATTTTATGAGATGTCAGATGTCCTGCTCTGGGTGGGAACTTCTGCTCCATCTCATCCCTGGGTTCAGCTGCTCTAGTCTAGCAGACTCTTCAAGGGAAAAGGCAGCTTGAGGGTTTTTCAGATCCCAACCATAGGAGCCAGGGGAAGGTTGTGGGGTGAATGTGACTAGAGATTGCTCCAGTTCCCTTAGTCTTCATGGAGACCAGCTGGCTGCAATGGCTGGGCTTTTTTGTTGGGGGAGAAGGAATTGTCTCTGAAATGGGAGTGGGTTCTGTAGAGTAGAATGGCAAAATGTTGCTGCTGGGAGAAATTGTGGCAATAATTTCCACTACTTATTTTTATTATTTTAAGATCAGTTGCTAGGAGGATTGTGATAAACCAAACTTAAACTGATTTTGTGAGTTCGGAGATTGAGAATAATGGCGAGGTAGAAATCTCCAGAAAGTCCTATGGTTCTTTAAAGATTACTTTTTGACATAGGGAGAAGAGCCTTTTCTACTGTGGCACCCGCCCTCTGGAACATCCTCCCTCCCCTCCAAGGTGAGATATGTACTTTCCCTTTGGGCCTTCCAAAAGGGCTTGTAGACGGCTCTGCCTGCTGGCCTGTGGCCCCAATGGGAGCATGGCATCTTGGGGGTAGTTAATGGATTGGTCAGACTCACCTCCTCCCTGTGCAGAGTTTGCTCCCTTCCTTTCCATCACGGTTAATCAAATTTTATTTATTTTTTATTTTTATTTATTTGTTTGGATTTTTATCCCGCCCTTCTCCTTACGGACTCAGGGCGGCTGACAGCCTGGTAAAACAGATACAGAGATAAAAATACCCACTTTAAAACCTAATTAAAATGAAATATTTGATGTGGCCTGTGTCAATTTAAAATTATTCTTAAAACCCCACTAAAAATTCCCCTAGGCCAGCCCTGCTTGTTGGAAGAGCCATGTCTTAAGGGCGCGGCGGAAGGAAGGGAGATCCGGGATCACCCGGATCTCTGGGGGTAGTTCGTTCCAGAGGGTGGGAGCTCTGAACTTTCAACTGTACAGTTCTTATTTATTGCTTTTTTTTGTTTTTAATGTTTTATATGGTATTTTATTTGCATGCCTGTAAGCTGCCTAGTCACCTTGGCAACTAGGGTGGCATAGAAGTCTAATAATAAAAAAATAGTATTTATAAAGTCCAGTAAGTAGTTGTCAACTTACACCTAGTTGGAGAAACAAAGGAAACGTCTAGGTGTAATTTTCCATCTTTAGAACTTCTCAGTCGAATATCTAAAATTGGCATTTAATGCCAAGATTGAACATGTAAGCAATGCTTAGACACTAAGGGCTTGGCAGGAGAATGTAGTTAAACTTTTTATAAGATGAAGATAAAATGGGAAATCCATGGTTGATTACTAGCTGTAATTACTTAGAACAGCCTGCAGCAACTTAATTATAATGACCACAATCCCTCTTCTTTCTGAATTTATTACCAGTTAATATCAGCCTCCTCCATATCAACTGCCTACAAAAAAGGCCTCATCAGGAATTATTCCTGGGGGAAGTTAATGTAGCCAAGCAACTGAATAAAATTTGATAGCTTTCTAGAATGGGCAGGTATGATGAAACTGCTACCAAGATGTTTAATATACACTTAATTAAATGGGGTTAAACTAATGTTTGCTGGGAGAAGCATTGTGGAAAACACTTGTCTATGGTTTTATTAAGAAAAATTGCTAGTTTCTGTATTACAAAATGGAGATTACAGTCACAAAAATACAGGGTTAGAACAGTCATGAAGAAGATACAAGTCAGCAACATGGCAAACAAGCTAACCAAATTCTAATGACAAACATTTTCAATTTATGTCTTTTAAATGTTTTCCGAAGGAAAAAGTAAGATGCTCATAATGAGCTGAGGTATTTCCTAAGGGAACAATTTCCACTGGATATTGACAAGTAATTGTGAAAGCTCTGCCTTTACTGACCAACATTACATTGTCTCAGTTTAATCACAGTTTATTAAGTCACAATAGACTAGATTCAGATAACATATGAAGTCATAAACCATGATTTACAAATTACATTGGTCAGGTTTATACAATACTCCAAGCTAGAAAAAACAAGTCACATTAAATCTTAACACAAGTATTTGAATCAGGCCATGTTCTCATGATGCTAACCTTGATGAAATAACTTAGGCAAAGTGGGCTTACGCATTGACCTAACTGAGATAAGAGGCACAATTAACATTTATATATATTTGCTATAGGCCCCACCCATATGAGATCCTGCTCCAGACTACTTAATCACTTGACTACTGATGCTTTTTGCTCAGTGCTGCCTGGCATTAGTCTTCATAGCAGATTGAGATACAAAAGGAAGCGACAAACATACTTTGGTGCAAAGTATGCACCATTCTTGATAGCTGAAGGTAGAAGATAATATTATATTTATCTTAGGAATCTTGCTGCCAATATATGACTAGGTTAAAGAAATGGGCTGAAAGAGATGTAAGGCATCTTCATAGATACACAGAATCTACTATAGCAGAAGGTCTCAACGGGATGCCTGCTTGATTTTGTCTTTTATTATTTTGGTTTTGTTAAAAATAACTGTCATGTTTTCCCTTTACATTGATTTAATATGACATTTCATTCAGATCAGACTAGAGGCAAAAATAGTTTCAGTAATGCAGTTTCAAAACCAGATGAAATCCTTTACAAACTCCTTTTATTGTTATAATATGCCAAATTACTAATAGCAAAGCTAAACCCCCAACTTGGAAATATTTGAATCCATCTAACTAGAGGACTGTCTGCCAGCTTCTGTGAGGTTTGCCCAACATATGCTTAAAATGTGTGTTTATTAAAGAAATACATCTTCTAGTACGGGAATGAAGGATCCTCTATCGTATATGGAAGATATGGAAAATTAAATTTATGTTAATTTAAACAAATTCATGAAAGAATTGATAAATGATAATAATTTTCTCCATGCTAAATATTAGTGATCCTTAATAGAACTCCCAGCTTAATGGATCACTACTGAAATAGTAGTATATTATGGATCAAAATATCTATTTCTAAAACTATGGTTTTAGTCTTCGTTTGATCAACACATGGAGACTTTCTTGAAAGATTTAAAAAAAATCTGCCTTTCTCTATAGCTGCCACAACATTTTAAGACCCAGTGGCAGTGATATTGAAGCAGTTGATTTTAAAAGATTCCTGAGCATTGATTTCACTGAAAAATAAGTATAAGAAAAACACGGGAAGGCTTGATTTCCAAAAAAATAAATACAAGGAATGACAACTGCTATTTTAATAGGTGCCCATCATGAGAACATGCTGGCACTAACATCCCTGCCAGCCAGGAACTCCTGTATTTTGCCTGGGGTCCATGGTCAAC
>NW_015386228.1:552042-624170 GCF_001527695.2 Protobothrops mucrosquamatus
GTTGATTTTAAAAGATTCCTGAGCATTGATTTCACTGAAAAATAAGTATAAGAAAAACACGGGAAGGCTTGATTTCCAAAAAAATAAATACAAGGAATGACAACTGCTATTTTAATAGGTGCCCATCATGAGAACATGCTGGCACTAACATCCCTGCCAGCCAGGAACTCCTGTATTTTGCCTGGGGTCCATGGTCAACCCTATATATTGACAGAGAACAAGAAAAGACAGTTTGTTTTAATATAGTAAAATCAGGAAAGAAAAAAAAAGCAAAAGCTTTGGTTATGAAAATTTTTATGGATCGGCAAGAGCTAACCCCTACCAGAACAGTAAGGTAAAAATGGGAAGTGTTTGCACAGAGCAGCATTATATTGCTCAAACCCAGATCATCAATCATTGTGTCAGTTCTATCTTCTCTTTCCCGGCCATATTTTTCTAAATTAACATACATCTAAAGAGTACCATCTAATTACAGAAGTTATGGTATGTTTGTGTATATAGTAAACTCCCTGAGTAGTCTTCAAAGGAGATTAAATGATTGAGGTCTCGTTTTTTTGCATATAAGTCCCCAATCAGGTGAACTTCCTTGATTTCTCAACACTCGTTAAGTCTGATATGCTGTTGTGTAAACGGTTTTTTTTCCCCACTGAGAAACAATAATGATCTCAACATCGGATTGCACTGGGTCATAGAGCAATGATGAACATGAGTTGAATATGGAAAAGCAAAGACATCAGCTTGGGAACCAAATGTAAGTTAGTCCGCTCTATTGTGTTCCCCGTAACTACATTTGCTTGTAAAAGTTGGAACTTAAAAAGCAAGACAGGAAGAAAATTGTCTCATTTGAACTGTGTTGCTGGAGAAGACTCCTGTATGTTCCTTGTAAAGGTGACTAACAAGCAAGTACTGGAGAACATAACACCAGACATGTCACCGGAAGGAAAAATCACAAAACTGCATCTCACTTATTTTGGCCATATCATACCTGGAATTCACTGGAGAAAGCAATTATGTTTGGAAGAGTTAGCAGTAAAAGGAAACCAGGCAGCCAAAGAACACAATGGCTGGACACCATCAAAGCTGACACCAGCCAGAGCATAGAAAAAAATCAAAGAAGTAGTGCAAGATTGGAAGATATGGAGAGACCCAGCCTATATAATTGCCAAGAGTCAAACACGACTGAATGGATAACATCACAGGGTTTGGGATATATTTTTCAATGTGTTTATACTCAGCTTTATCATGCTCAAAGTTGGTTTATGTTTCCTTAATTCAATTATTTGAGATTTCTAAAAGGCAGGATGGTTCTAGTTGTATGTATATAATTGAAGACAAGTTTTGAGATCCCAATAATAATTGTCCAAAGCATAGAAGTTACTTATGAATGGGTTGTTTGGGTTAAACCTGGATTACTATATGCTTAATCCTGTACTCAGCTCTGGGAAGTCAGGGGGGGAGGGGGGAAGGGGATTAGGGGACTGAAATTATAAAAATTGATGTATTTATATGTTATAGGTAAATAATAACTGTATTGAAAAGAGGAGATGCTCGGCTGGCACCCCAAACTGCACTCGAAGAGGCGGTTAAGAAGGGAGAGGGGATGTTGGTAGGTGGAAAGGAGAGGAGGAGAGGTTGTGGGATTAGAGGGAGGAAGGACAGGAAAGTGAATGAGGGTGGAGGCAAGGCGGGGACCACCGAGCATCTCCGAAAATGTATTGGTTTGGATTATTTTTTTATTGCTTGTGTATGTAAATGCATCATATTGGTATTTGTTGTTTAATCACAAAAATCAATAAAAATTTTATTTAAAAAAAAAACAAAAAAACAAAGCATAGAAGTTACATTTAATTTGAAGTGAATTAATGTGGTGCACAAAGTTACAGTATACGATTTATGGATGTTATACTAGGTATCTATGGTATGCCTACCTTCATTAAATTGATTAGCTATTCTGTTCAGGTTTGTATTGAAATAATGTGTTTTTTCCCCCTGACTCAAGTTGGTCTCCTAATATAATTTAAGAAAGTGACTTTTCTCACTTTAGTAGTGCCTGATATTTATGCAAATGATGGTTCTTTGTCTCCAACATTGCAACACTGTATTTGTGGCTAATGCTCCCACTATGAACACAACTGATAAATTAATCCATGTGTCTTTTCAAGGACCTCCTGCTTCTCATGGAATTGCAACACAATGCAATGTGGTAATACTTGGATACATTTTAATATCTAAAGTATTGTGTTGTCTTCATTTATATGAGCCAACAATGAGACAATGTTCCTCGTGAACAAGTATTGGTCCCATAAAGCAGACATGTCAAACTCGCGATGTCACGTGACGTCGCGCAATGTATTGGAGCTTTTCCCCCATTGCCGGCAATGGGGTGGGCGCAGTTTCCTCGTGATGCGTCCGGCCCGTGGACCGGCAGTTTGACACCCCTGCCATAAAGACTTCTGTTAGGAGTGGGCATTCTGCACATTGTCTGAGCTAGATGAGGTTTCCTCTGTCCAAGCACCAAAATGCAGCAAATATTAGTTACCCATAACAATGTTGTAAGCATGGCTGGCCTCTTTAAATCATCCAAGGAGACTCCTTGAGGCTGTAGGCTGTTTTATGATGGCCTCCATGCTGGTTTGTCCCACACTTCCCTGTATACGTTTCTTGTTAAAGGTTGATTGCATCTGGCTTTTCAGGCAATTCAAATGCCTCCCCTGGGACTTCCTTAAGCAGCTGCTTCATTGAAAAGATTGGTTCAGCATAACTCTGGCAGCTGTTAGCCCCAAGTGAGGCTTCTGCTCACTCAGAAAGAGAGATCACTGCAGGCTGCCAGTGCCAAGAAGTGATGGTTAGGGCTGGTTTTCCTCCCACAGGCTAAGCAACTGCTTATTTATTTCACAATAATGTGTGCAATTCTTGATACACTGTCCAAATGGTAACAATTACACAAGTAATTACTTTGCATGTGTGGAAAGATTCACTTAATGGCATTAGGAAGATGTAATGGATATCCGTAATAAAGATTGGGAGGAAATTGCTTATGACGCAATTACAATAGATCAATTGTACAATCACTTCAGATTTACTGTCAGACTAGCTGATTCGATGGGAGATATGCAGACAGACTGCCCCTGCTTAAACATTACCAAATGTTCAATTTCCTTCTTAGCTTAATGAGATACCATGATTTAGCCCTTTGTGTCAGAACAAGAAAGCTGCTAATAGCTTAGAATTAACAATCATATAATAGGATAGAGAAGAGGAAACAGTTATAGGTACCCTACTCTAAGCTCCCTGGATAAATCATTGCATGAACACACACAACACACACATTGTGTACAGTATACATTTATAATTGGTGAAGTTAGGAATATTGGGAAAAAAACAGTGAAGCAGAGTTCAGCAACACTGTATTCCCACAGTTGTTAGCCACTCAGAATATTAGCACACTTCCTTTTTCCTGCTCATGTTTCACAGTAATTGGTATTCAAAGGCAGACTCTTTCCTATTTATTATACAACTACGGTAGCTATACCCGGCCACGCATTGCTGTGGCTCTCGTTCACTCAGCCAACAGATGGCGCTGTTTTTCAAAAAAGCATGTTTTTACCTGTCACAGGTATGACATCTATATAATAGTAGGTATATGAAAACACGTGCATATTCGAATGCAACGTTGTGTCAAAATTTCAAAGCAATCGGTGAAGAACTTTCGGAGATTTAAGATTTTGAACAAACGAACATTTACATTTTTATTTATATAGAAGATGTAGGACTAGGAGTAAGGGGATTTGAGTTCAAGTTCGCCCCTGATGACTAACCTTACTAGCCTTTAGCCCCACCTATCTCTCTGGGTTATTTTTCATGTGGTGAAAACCTGGAAAAAGAAATGCTATGTATCTCCCTGAGCTTCTTAATGCATGTGGGATATAAATCTGATTGCTACTACTACTATTTTTTCTAATAGGTATGAATGTAATGTACTGTATGTTTATAGTACCAGCTGGCAGGCTTTTTCTACAGCGATAGTGATGTATAAACTATTTGGAGGGTAACTTCAACAGGGCAATACTCTGGATCTGCTTTCCAGATGACTGAGGTGGCTGTGTCTTGCAATGTTTTTGGTACAGCTGCTTTGAGGCTTTTCTGGATTTTTTGAACATATGCATGCATTTCTGCTGGGATGTTGAAAGCTCTGAGTTCATGAAGCATCCCTCTCAATGTTTTGCATAAGCCTATTAACTGGCTGCACTTCGTAATCTGTATCTTTCTTATTCCTCTAATCTAATGTTAAAGCCATCCAGCTTGGTGGCCATCACTATCCTACGGTACTGAATTCCAAAGTTTACTTACATGTGATTTGAAGCACATTCCTTTTACTGTATTGAATCATCATCCCATTGAGCTTCACCGATTCCAGATTTCAGTACTGTATTATGATGGGCAGGAGAGAAAAAAACAGCTCCTTATTTTAATTTCCCACAACATAGCGGCAATTGGGGCATAATATTTGCATTTATTTAAGGAATATCGTTTTTACCTTGGTATGCTGTAATAGGCTGCCCCTCACTTGCACACTTCTAATCTGATTGATTGATGAAGTGCCAGCAGGTTGGAGTTGACTTTACATAGATTTCTCCATGACAATCTGTTTCTAACCAGGCCATCCAAGTCTTTCAATAGAGCATCCATCACCACTGTAACTGACTGCATCTACCTTGTTGCTGGTCATTTCTTCTTCTCTTTTCTTTCACCTTTCCCAGCATTATAACCTTCTCTAGAGAGCTAGGTCTATAATGTGTCCAAAGTAAGATAATTTGAGCCTGGTCATTTGTGCCTCGAGCTCTGGATTGAATTATTTGATATTCCATTTGTTTGTTCTAATTGGCTGCCCTCCATATTCTCAGGAATTTTCTCCAATACCAAAGTTCGATTCTTCTAATTTGCTGCAAAAACTAAAAAAACAAACAAACACAGGTTTTTCTACAGAAGTTGAAAGAGATAGTCCTATGAATTAAGATTTGATTTCAAGGTTTTTTTTTATAGATAATGACTCATTCTTTAAAACATACCCATTTCAAATCCACCCAATGTCAGGAAAGAGAAACACAAAAGCCTATAAACTCATACAAAACAGTTTAAGAGAATTGCATCTGTGTGAATTGGACTTGATCTGGATCCATTGAACACAATGCTTATCAGCCTGGAAAAGTGTCCTTTTCTGGAAGGACAGTTCAAATGCACATTGCATTTGTTGCCAGAAAAATCATTCAAATGAACCGGGGTCCTACACCTGCTCACAAGCAGAATGAAAAGTTTTGGATAGATATCAGTGGGTGGGGAGTTATTTTCTGGAACACTGAGATTGGCTTCATTTGGGAATAATCTGAAATTCCTTGATAAATGCTAGACTAACTACTTCTTCACTGTTGAATTTCAAGAAAGATCAGGGCTTTTTTTCTCATAGAACGCCCAGAACAGAGTTCCGGCACCTTTTTTGGATGGAACCTTGTAGGGTAGGCAAGGTGGGATGTATGACATGTGTGAGTTCCGGCACCTTTTTTTTTTTTTTTTTTTTTTTTTAGAAAAAAAGCACTGAGAAAGATTATTGGCAGATAGCAGCACCTGGCATTGGCTCATCATGAAAAAGCTATATGGCCTAGTACTTGGAGAGGAAAACATCAGGACATTTTCTTGCCTGTAGGCTAGACTGGTATTTTTTAAAAAAAATCCCTGAAAAAGGAATGGCAAACCACTTCAGTTTGGTTGCTAAGTAACCTACACTAATGTGTCTACATAGTCTTTGGGAAATTAGTTCTGCTAAAAAAACAACAAAGTGAACACTTTTCTGTTTTAAATGCATGGCTCCTTATATGAATTTGGAATTTGTCTTATGAACCAAAGCATCTTTTGGACAAGTAATCTTGGAGCACAACTTGTTAAACAGCAAAGAACACTTAATTGCTTGGATACTTGACATAAATGTTGATGAGAGTGCCATCATGCGGTCTTTGATGATACTGCTATTGTGATTAACTGATGCTCGGCCTACTGCAGTAGCTAGAACAAACTAGTTGTAGCAAATGCCGAAACCATTTAGAACCTTAAAAGTAACATTTAGCAGCTCTAATTGTACAGGTAGCCCTTGACTTACAATCATTTCTTTAGCAACTGCTCAAAAAGTGACTTACAACCTGTCCTCGCACTTATGACAATAACAGAATCCCTGCAGTCACATGATCAAAATTCACAATTGACATGTACTTTCAATGGTTGCAGCATTCCAGGGTCATGTGATCACTGTTTCTGACCTTCCCAACTGGCTTCCAACGAGCAAAGTCAGTGGGGGGAATTGTATTTGCTTAACAACCACATAATTCAATTAAGAACCACAATGAGTCATTTAACCACCATGGCAAAAGAAAAGTTATAAAATTGGGTGCAATTCACTTAACAACCATCTCAGTAATGGAAATCCTGGTCCCAATTGTTGTTGTAAGTCGAAGACTATCTGTAAATGGAAGTTCATTGGCAACCAATGCAACTCTTAAAGTAGTGGTATTACACGTGTGAAACAGAAAAGACCTATAATTCCTTAAGCCACTGCATTCTCAATCAAAACGCATTGCAATGCATAATCTAATTGAGAGGTGATCAAGGGATACCAATTTATAACGTCTTGATAAAGCCACACTTGGAATACTGCATCCAGTTTTGGTCAGATGTTGAGACTCTAGAGAAGTTTTTAAGAAGAGGCTGGACAGCCATTTGTCTGAAATGGTATAGGGTTTCCTGTCTGAGCAGGGGGTTGGACTAGATGACCTCCAAGGTCCCTTCCAACTTTTTATTATTATTATTATTATTATTATTATTATTATTATTATTATTATTATTATTATTATTATTATTATTATTATTATTATTATTATTATTATTATTATAGTACAGAAAAGAGCAACAAAGATGATCAGGGGACTGGAGGCTAAAACATGTAAGGAACAGAAGCTGGAACTGGATATGTCTAGTTTAATGAAGAGAAGGACGAGGGGTGACGTGATAGCAGTGTTCCAATATCTCAAGGGTTGCCACAAAGAAGAGGGAGTCAAGCTATTTTCCAAAGCGCCTGAAGGCAGGACAAGAAGCAACGGGTGGAAACTAATTAAAGAGAGAAGCAACCTAGAACTAAGGAGAAGTTTTCTGACAGTTAAAACAATTAATCAGTGGAACAACCTGCCTCCAGAAACTGTGAATGTTCCAACACAGGAAGTTTTTAAGAAGAGACTGGACAGCCATTTGTCTGAAATGGTATAGAGTTTCCTGCTTGAGCAGGAGGTTGGACTAGATGACCTCCAAGGTCCCTTCCAACTTTACTATTATTATTATTACTATCATCATCATCATCATCATCATCATCATCATCATCATCATCATTATTATTATTATTATTATTATTATTATTATTATTATTATTATTATTATTGAATAGGGCTTTCTGATCCAGGAATAGTTATAAGTGGTATGCAATATGAAGTTGTGGAAAGGTCCTCTTAGCTACAATTGCTACCTGATCTTTGAGCAGAGTTGTGAATTCAAAGGAACCAATTAAATTGTAAGTTAATCCAAACAAATGGATATGGTCCTGTTCAGAACCAACAGTGAAATATACCTGGCAAAACCTAAGGCTACTCAGTGATGTTGGAATTAAGCGTGAGCCTGTTCTTCCCCATCCAAACACTAAAAGCCTCTTGACACTCAGACAGCACTTTGACCACATATCCTATTCCGCCCATGGTAAGGCTGTACAGCTGAGTTTCATTAGCTTACTGATGATACCTGACACTGTGTCTCTGAATAATTTTGTTCAGGGACTTCAGGCAGAAAGTAAATACTAGCAGAAAAAAAATCAACCTTTCTTCCCCCACTACTAGCAACTACAACCAGCCCTGGAAGGAGGAGGAGGAGAATCATTGAAAACTGCTGTCCCTCAATTCTCAATCCCTCAGAGAAAATCCAGAAATTTAGTATGATTCATAGTATCAAAGACAACTGAGAGAGAAAAGTAAGACCCAAAGAGTTAAATTCATCCATCTTGGTCCCTCTAAAGTTAACTAGAATCAGTCCCCAACCTTTCCAGCTTTGTGGACCAGGAAGGGGAGGGGAGGTGATGATTCCGCATGAGCATGCACGTCGTTTGCACAAACGAAGCTGTGCGCACGCACCTGCATGCTGCACACGTTTTTGTATGAGTAGGGTGGCAGAATAGGTGGAAATAATGTATTGACTATCTCCATTTAGAAAGGGCAAGATAGAGGAGTACTTGTGGAAGTGATTCTTCCCAGCTTTATCACTCCTTTCCCCAGTACTTAGGCAGCTGTGAATTGTAACTTAGAATTAAAAATGATCAGTGAATTGTACACTTAAAATTCAACACTTGAGAAAATGTATGACATTAGGAGAATCCTATATTTGAAACAATGTAATATTGCCTTAAAACCAAGGTATTCTGTTCATTTCTTAAATCCTATGTGATGTGATGCTATGGTTTCTAAGGATCCTAAAGAGAAAACTAGTAGATCCTGCATACACATATTGTGTCCAGCTGGCTTATGTATATATGTATTTATGGATGTTTAGACACCAAAAAAGTCAGCCATGAGTGAAAAGACCAATATCCTTCCCACAGTATTTCTGACCTTTATTTTCTTGCTTCTCTTGTTTTCATGCCAGTTCTACATACATAAGGTGACCAACTTTTTTACAGGAGGACACAAATAAATTGAAGAAAAAAATATCGTAAATAAAAGAAACATTTTATTCATTGTTAACAATAATACAGACAACTTGCACGTGCAAAGTTTGCCGGCTGGATGTTTTGGCGCGCTCAGCAGCAATTCCTATTGGCTTTCGAAAGCCAATAGTGGGAGTAGCACAGCTCATGCAAAAGTTGAAAAAAAAAATCATCAAAAAAAGGTGCCGGAACGCCGTTCTGAGCGTTCTATGAGGGAAAAAAAAGCCCTGCAGATTAGTCTTCAAATATCGAAAAGGAGGACATGTAGGAGGACACTTTTTGAGGGAGGACAGAACTCACAAAAGGAGGACTGTGTTCCCTAAAGGAGGACGGTTGGTCACCTTAATTACATCCCCCACCACAATTCTTCCCCAATCTTAGTATGACAATGAGGTCTTGATCATCCCCAAATAATTCAGTCTACTATAGGATGGACATGCTGCATGCATCAAAGTCAAATTTCTTTCTTTCAGACTTGATGGTTAGGATAGAAAATGCCAGCCTCCTGAATAGCTATGGTTCCTTATCCAGTAGTTGATATAGAATGGGGAACGTTTGTGTGTGTATATGCACAAATTCTATGAAATGGCTACAGTTCTAACACATTTCATATAGTAGCTGGGGAGCCATTCCACCCAGCCCATTGTCTTAATATCACCCACTGTAGAGTATAACCGTTCCAGCAGTGACCCATCAATACTCAACTCTCCAGCCAGTCAAGTCACTCAAGATTTGGTTGTGTCATCGGCCCTGGGGATCTCAGAAAACTGGTGAAATATTCAGGTGGTAATTAACACCTGCTCTTCACATAATCTTTTTAATTCTTAGTTTTGAGTTTTTGCAGTTGTGAAGTTAATATTAATTTGTCTGTTTTTAATTTTGTTATATGCCATCCAGTCATTTGACTGCGAGATAGATGGCCATATAAATATAATGAATAAATATATTCATTATATAGGGTTGCTTGGTCTTCTAGAATGAAAAATGTTTTTGTAAAAACTGAACCGTGGAGATCCTTTTAGCAACTCAGTGATCAAATTATTCTTTTCCTCTGTCTACTATTTTTGCATCAGTGAAAGAACTTGCCCTAAATTTTCAATGTGAAATGGAATAAGTTATTTATTAATTTATATTTGTTTCCTGCCTTTCTTTGAGGAGTGCAGCCTAATATAGTTACTATCCTTCTATGGGATAGGTCAGGGATGGCGAACCTTTTAGAGACCGAGTGCCCAAACTGCAACCCAAAACCCACTTATGCATCGTCGGGTGCCGGGTGGGTGTGGCCCATTGGCTGGGTGTGGCCAATTGTGGGCATGGCCCATTGGGTGGGCGTGGCTGCAGTGGTAACGGCAGACTGGGTGGGACTAAGAAGTTCAATCAATCAATTCCAACTTTGCGAGATCTTTTTTTTCCGTGAGTAGTTGAAATTTATTGATTGAACCTTTTTTTTTTTTTTTGCACATGGCGGCGGAGGCCTAATGTGCAAAAGTTTTATAAAACCCAGCTGAAGGCCGAGGACTGGGGCGACGGCGCACGTGCCCACAGAGAGGGCTCCGCGTGCCACCTCTGGCACCCGTGCCATAGGTTCGCCACCACGGGGATAGGTTAAGCTGAGAGTAATTGACCCAAAACCACTTTATGTTTCCATGACTTAGTAATTATCCATGGTTTTCTTCAGATTGCTAAATCAATTAAATCATCACCTATTAATTGCAGCCCCTTCTCCAATGTACTGTTGACATTAGATTGGATCTTGTTCAATTTGGAGTCTCACCCAAGACAAGCAATATGGAAGAAAATAAGTTTTCTAGGGATTTCATCTCCAAATATTCTATAGTATGTTCTATGGAGAAAATTTCCTTTAATACAAAATTTATCACATTTCTTGACCAGCTTTCCAATGCCTGAACATAGCAACATCCACTCTGTTGTGCAGCAATATGAAAGCAATATTCTGTATCAACTGACTGATAGTAATCTTTCAGACACTCAATTTGAGCATCATAGTTGGGAAATATTTATTTAAAACATTTGTATAGCAGCCCATCTTCCAACTTAGGGCAACTACCAATGTGTTTTACTGGCAAAAACAATAGTCTGAAGATCAATATCCATTATCTGGGCCAATAGAGTTGTTCAGAATGTGTGCTTGATAACCTTTATCGATTAATATCTGATTCTATAATAGTTTCTTTAATTTGGCAAAAATATTTTTCTGTATTTTGTTGCGTCCCTTGAATATTGCAATTCATTCATAAATATAAAACATTTCTCAAAGAATATTATGCATATTATGAGTTATCTGTAAAAATAATAAATGCAGGAAATAAATATTATCATCAAGCATACCTATTGTCAAGTATTAAATTTTAGACTGAAGACCTGAGTACATTTGCTACCTATCAGTGGTTTGCCAATTGTAATTTTTTGTGTGTGTATGGAAATATGGAAAAAGGGAAAGAGATGCACAAATAATGCTTTTATTAGATAATTATATATATATATAATTTTAACGGTTTTGCTATAACTAGTCTGTATCACTTGAAACAGCATGTGTTTACATTAAGCCAAAGTTTTGAGCAAGGCTCAACTTGGTTTGTGGCATGAAATCAAAAGTCTCTGCGAGTTTCATTGCCATTAAAAAAACGAAATTTCAAACTGCAATCTAAAATGTTATTAATATGGAGTCCCAACTGTCAATTAACTGAAGTTTGTGCTATGAAATTAAATGTCACTGGAGTAAACAAGTAATTGTAGTATGAAATCATAGGTCTTCTCTGTAAGCTACACCAGGTACCGTGATACGAGTAAGTCTTATTTTAACAACAGAAACCCGCTCGGTCGCTCTCACACCACAAAATCTGCGGTGATGCTTAACGTCTTTAAAACACCGTTTAAGAACAGACCAGCATTTGCCGTAGAAAAAAATGTACAGTTCAGGCTGTTAACTAACCAACGTCACTCCAATAAAAGCCTATAATTAAGTTACAAGCGTTCGTCCCTGCAGTCGCACGCTATCTCTAGCATTCACAACCGGCTGATCACGCCCCCCTCCCTTTCCGCACCAATCCGGAGGCAGCACCAGCCAAAGTTTTCTCCGAAAGCCTTCTGCTGGGAAGCGCCGCCCCTTTTGTCTCGCCTTGTTGCGCGCGCAGCCTGATGCCTCCGTCTTCCTGCTCCTCCTCCTTCTGGTTACCCCCCCCCTCCCGCCGCCTCTGTCCTGCATGTTTCGGGTCACTCCTTCTTCCCGGCTGGCCGGAGCGGGGCTGTAGCGCGGACCGGATGTGCCCGGGGAAACCCGGGAGGTATGGTTTCCGCCCGGGCCCTGTCATGGCGCTGAGGCCTGACTAAAGGGAAGATGAATAAGGGCTGGCTGGAGCTGGAGAGCGACCCTGGTGAGTGGAGGCGCCCCTGCCAGTTCGGGGAGGAGGCCTGCGCTCCGGAGGGCGGGCTGCCCTCTCGCTTTTCGGGGGAGGGGCGGCGTGGTGGTGGTGGTGGGGCACCGGCGACCGGGTGTGGCTCTGCCTGCAGCACCGTAACAGCCTTCCGGGCGCAGGGATCCCACCTCGCGAGCGAGCCGGAGTAGAAGCCGCTGTGCCCAAGGTGGGACCTCTGACCTGCCCCTGAGTGGGTGCAGCCTTCCTGCGAAGTTAGGGTGAGGTTTGCATGCTTTGGGGAGGCTGAGCCCGGTTGTTATTGTTTGAAAACGGTAGTTTCTGGCTTGGCGTTGTGCATGGACTAAGGTAGGAAGGCTTGCCTCTTCCCCAGACGGTGATGTAATATACGGCATTTTATAGCCAAACATTGAATCCAACCGTTTGGTTGATATTGGTCCCCGCCCCCGTCCTCTTCCAAAGGAATTATTGTTGAGTTGATAGCGTTGTGCGTTTGAAATATGTACCCGTTTGACATTATCCTCGTTGTGCATCTCCTGTGTGCATCTTGTCTGTTTATACAAATTGATGTATGCTTAATAGTCAATAGTGAAAATAGTTCTTAAAGTGACTTCAAAGGTAAATATTTTCAAATTTTTAAGAAAGCAGATATTTTTATTTGAAAATGGTGATTGTTAGCCAACACTCTGTTGGAAATAAACACTTTACAGTAGTGGCCAAAATTGTGGAAACCTTTTTGGGAAAAGTGTATATTTGAGGTTTGATGACTAATAACACCACTTTTTTGGGGGGAGTAGTACCATAAAAGTATATATCAGTGATGGTGAACCTTTTAGAGACTGAGTGCCTCAAAACCGCCCCGCCCCTGCTCCACCCACCCGCCTGCTCCGCCCCTTCTGCCGCCGCTCTGCCCACCCGCAGGGCCACCCACCATCTCCAAGGCCTGCCGCAGCAGGTCGCCCAGGCGGCCCTGCAGCGCCATGGTGGCTACACCCTCCAACCATGCCCAATAGCATCATCTGTGCGCAATGGGGCACGAGGGTGGAGTCTTGTGCCTGTTGCCCGGCTGCCATGTGCTTGGCTGCGCTGCTCTGCTTGGGCTGCACCGGGGGTTGACTCTCGGGGGGGCTGCGGGGGAGGCGGGGCTGGGGTGATGGCGTGCGTGCCCACAGAAAGGGCTCTGAGTGCTGCCTCTGGCACACGTGCCATAGGTTCGCCACCACTGGTATATATCAATGGAAAGATAATTTAATCA
The DNA here is from genome assembly GCF_001527695.2 of Protobothrops mucrosquamatus. Classification (NCBI taxonomy): domain Eukaryota; kingdom Metazoa; phylum Chordata; class Lepidosauria; order Squamata; family Viperidae; genus Protobothrops; species Protobothrops mucrosquamatus. The sequence continues at coordinate 565,478 of NW_015386228.1, forward strand.
AGAATGTAATGCAACAAAGTTTGTTCAATAATCTGTACTGTATTCTATGAAAAGTTATAGCCAAATAACCAGAAAAAGGAAGCACAACTTGCTTAGGTTGATATCAGGTAGCTTTCCTTCATCTGATTGTAGCCAATGAGCATGAGTGTTTAGAGAGCCATTCAGGTGTCATCTTGTTTTGGCAATGAGCCAATCAGGTCACAGGATTCAGTTATTGATGTCATGTATTGAAGCTGAGAGGAGGAGATTTGTCAGTGAGTTATGTGATCTCTATCAAGTTGGTTGGGTTTTTTTGTGTTCTTTTATTTAGTTAGCTTGTAAAACGTAATAAAATTAAAGTAATGGTGCAAAGAGTTGACTGGTCGCCCAGAAAGTGATGTAAAATAGTATTATTAAGTGAACAAGGCTACAGTTATAAAGAAATTAGAAGAAAAATTGGTGGAAACTTAACCAAAAGTGGCATTTCCACTGTACATTTTTCCCAAAAGGTTTCCACAATTTTGGCCACTACTGTACATAGAAACAGCTCTATGTTATTAAAAACAATAATACCATAATGTGAGTATATATTGCATTGGCAATGCTTAAATATTTATTATATTTCTCCATTGTCTTACACAAAGCCTCTTATTTTCTTTTCAATGTAAGAATCATATAGGGCCCATCATCTGAGCTAGGCAGATTTGGATGCTAATTTAGACATGGTACAGTTGTGTGACTTTCTTCCTGACCTATGTTGAATTGGCTCAGAAAGTGAGGATTTTGTGGCAGATTCCCTTTCCCCCCCCCAGCCAATCCAATATTGATAATATAGAAATAGACAGTTCTGATGCCTCTGGTCATTCTCCTTTTCTACATTAGATTTGGCCATGATGTTGTGCATCTAAATCATTATTCAAGCTGTGAATTGTTACATCCCAAAAGACATGACATTAAATACTTTTTTAAATTAAAATGAAATTGCTTCGGTAACGATTTAGATGCCAGCTAGGCCATCCTGAAACAACAACTCCTAGGCCACAACCATATTCCACTTTACAGAATTAAGGGATTTATTAGTACTTATTCTAAATTGTGAAGATCTTTGAAGGTTAAAAACTACAGGTAGAACAGTTTGTTTTTAGTGACTGTTCGAAGTTACAGTGGCATTGAAAAAGACTTATGACCAGTTTTCACACTTATGCAGCATTCACATGATCAGAATTTGGTTGCTTGGCAACTGGCATGTATTTAGGACAGTGGCAATGTCCTGGGGTCATGTGGTCATCTTTTGCAACCTTTTGATAAACAAAGTCATTGGGGAAGCCAGATTCATTTGACAACCATATTGCTAACTTAACATCAGCACTGATTCACTTAACAACCATGGCAAGAGGTCGTAAAATGGGACAAAACTCACTTAACAACTATCTCACTTGGCAACAGAAATTTTGGGCTCAGTTATCGTAAGTCGAGGACTATCTGTAAACATGAGAATTAAATTAGAAAGAAGCCAGGAACTAGTAAAGTTGCCAAAGCAGTAATTCAGATAATCATAATGGCATATTAAAGAATTTAAAAAGCACTGATCAATGTAATTTTCTTAAAAATGACTGATTTCTGTCCACTTTGAAAACGTCCTTGCACACTTCTCTACAAAGTGCTAATAATAAAGCCTCAAGTGTGGAAGATGTATACATATATTTGATCTGATAGATTCCTTATACTTATTCTAATCAAGCTCCCATCCCATCATACATGCTGGCGATGAGGGACAGTATCTGTTACATGGGAAACTGTTACTGCTTTCTTGACTCTAGACCAGTGGTTCTCAACCTTTTTAATGCCGCGACCCCAACCGGTCATAAGTCGAGGACTAAACTGGTCGTAAGTCGAGGACTAAACCGGTCGTAAGTCGAGGACTACCCAACCAGTCGTAAGTCGAGGACTTTCCCTGCCCGGGAGCGCCGCGCATGCGTGGTTCCGCCCCCTGCGCCGGCCGAGGCGTATCTGGCAAGCGGCAGAGACGGAGCAGGCAGACCACCAGCTAGCCCAGCCCAAGGGAGGTAAGGCACCCGCCGGAAAAGGGGAAAAAATGGCGGACAAAAGAAATGACGGACAAAAAAAATGGTGGACAGCCTTGCTTGGCGACCCCCATGAAATGGTCGATCGACCCCAAATGGGGTCCCAACCCACAGGTTGAGAATCACTGCTCTAGACTGTATACATCATTTTCTGTCCTTTTCCCTGCACATTTAAGTTATTTTTGAGCTCAGAACTCATCACATCACCTGATACGAACAGCCAAATGGTTGCCTTACTTTTACTGATGTAGCCTGACTTAGGTGATACAAGTTTTGTATCTCTCATGATATAAGATGTGTGCTTGCTTCACTACACAGCAGTTCACAAAAGAAATTCAGTATTTATTTATTTAACAATATTTATAGTCCAGCCCATTCCATATGGACTCTTAAATGAATAACAAAAAGATAAAAAGTAAGAAACAAGCAGTAACAGAATAAATACAAATAATTAATGTATCAGTGAAGTCCTGAGTCAGAACACCTGATATATTAAACTATTCTACAGGCCAGCCCACTGAAATAGCACTTCTTTGGCTAGTTTTGGAAATTTTAGTAGGATAGATACTGTTTATATCTCCGAGTGGAGAATATGCTTGCTATATGTTGAGGTCTGTCATCGAAAAGGCTGCTTTTTAATCCTCATCCCGTGTACAAGAAAGGGGGTCTTGCACTTACTTGCTTTTTAGGACCAGATGATAAAATGAGGGTGGGGGGGAAGCTAGCATTTTATCAGTAATTAAAATATTTATTGAGTTGTTTTATGCCAGATAGTTATTTGGGTTATGCAGTTGGAAGTAAATCGGAGCACATTTAAATGCTTTTATGAAGGTGTTTTGTAGAATTTTATCTTGATTTTGGATTTGGTGTTTGTATTAGATTGATTAGACCAGGGCTTTTCAACCTTTTCACCCATTGTACCACTTTTAGGATATGGCAACATCCGAGTACCACCAGTCGCCTAGCAAGGTGTCAAAAACTTGACCCCCCCCCCCAAAAAGGAAAAAAGTGATAAAGTACAGGTAGTCCTCGACCTACAACAGTTCGCTTAGTGACTGTTTGAAGTTACAATGGCATTGAAAAAAGTGCCTCCCAAGCCACAGCCGAGCAAGACACCTGCCTACCCACCCGGCGACGCTCTTCCTCCTGTCCGAGGTTTTTATTGTTGTGAGCATTTCTGTTGAGGATTGGCAGTGGGGATGGGGTGGGGAGGTGTTTGGTTTTTATTCCCCCCGTCTGCTGGGTGGTTGCAGCAGGTTTTGGTCACTTCACATGACCCTGGGACACTGTGACCATCATAAATATGAATCAGTTGCCAAGCATCTGAATGTAAATCACAAGACCCTGGAGATGCTGCAACATTCCAGCTGATCGGCACTTCTTCTGGGCTCAGCAGAAGCACCAGGATCAGTGCTGCTTTCCAGATGATTGATGCTTCTTCAGGGCTCAGGAGAAGCGCCAGGATCAGCGCCGAGCTACAGCTGGAGCCTGGTGCTGATCCTGGTGCTTCCGCTGAGCCCTGACAGCCCTGCAGCTCCAGCCATCTCTCGCTCAGGCTTGTGCGATGCTGCCACCTGTTCAGCTTATTCCTCTCCCCCGCTACTTTTCTAAGATGGTCGCATACCATCTGCCAGGTGCCAATGTACCACAGGTGGTACCCGTACCACTGGTTGAAAAGTCCTGGATTAGACTGAATTATGTGCCCAAAACTATTTTTGTAATATATGACTAGTATTTTTCAAGTAATAACCTAATTCTCTCCTATCCTCTGATTCCTCCCCCTCCCTTTTTTTTTTTTTGCAGGGCTCTTCACACTCTTAGTGGAAGATTTTGGTGAGTATAATCATATGGTAATGTATTAATTAGTTCTTCCTTTTTCAACTTGTATACTGACTCAAGGTTTATCTTCATATAGGTGTTAAGGGGGTGCAAGTTGAAGAAATTTATGATCTACAGAGCAAATGCCAAGGGTAAGAATTTGGATGTTACACTGATTAGAAAAAAGCAAAGTATCTTTCTGAAGTAATGACACAGTCCAAAATGTATGAATAATGATAAAGATGATGTTGGAATGTATTGGAAATTGTTCCATTTCTGTCAAATAAATGTCAGAAATCTTCTGGAAGTAGGCTGAAATACGATGTATAATAACATTGCAGAACTGATTGCAAAAATGGAACATCATAAAACATGACATAACATAAAACAATTGTTTTAAAACACTTCTTATAATGGTGGAATGGAATCACACATATTTTGCATTCAGATTTCATTTTTAAGATTAAATTTCTTAAATCAATCCTGTTGTTACTGAAGATGTCACATAGGTCTAGAAATGTTCCAATCCTTTAATTATAAATAATTTGGTAGTGATTCATTTTAAATAGTTTTTATTAAAAGGTTTTGCAATTTTTTTAAAACACTAAAAAAACATAAAAGAAGTAGAAAAATAAAGAAATTGTGAAAGCATAAAAGTAAAAGTGAGAGATAATAAAAAGGAACAAAAAAGCAACTTCCCATCTTCTTTGAAGTTATTCTCAAAAAAACAATACCTTTAAGATTCTTTTTATATTCTTTCACCATTGATTTCATTTTCACCAGAATTCTTCCAAGGTGCTAGTTATGACCTATAAAGCCCTATATAGCGTAGGGCCTATTTCCTGTGATGTCTGTCCAGCTGACATCAGGGTTTGTGTGTTTTGGAATCCCTTTGATTAAACAATGTCATTTATCAGACCCAGGAAGCATGCCTTTTCTGTCTCAGCACCTGACTTTTGTAATGTAGTTGCCCCTGAGATCCATGTGGCTCCTCCTGGAAAGCCTTAAAAGACCCAGCTGTTCTCCTAGGTCTTGGGCTAAAGTAATTGGGGGCCCTATTGGGTATGTCCATATGTTTGAGTTTTGGCCAAATTCACCAACAGTCATTTTCTCAGATTTTTTTTTCTGTTTCATTTCTTATTTTGTCTTGTTTTATTGTTAGTCACCTAGAGTCATCTGGAGTTAGGTGATGCCTAAGTTGAATAAAAAAAAATGAATGAATGAATGAACCTTTATTATCAAAGTACAACATGTATACAATGAGATTGGCTGAGCCTCCCTCCGTGCCTCCCCCCCACAACTCACAGTGACAACAAACCCACCAACTTATTACACCATGTGAGCTAATTGCACAATGCACTGGCCTTACGAGTCTATCATACATAAAGTTATTTCCCGTTTAAGAGCCTGACAGACCATGGATAGAAGCTGTTCTTCAGCCTGTTGGTACGGTTGGCTATACTTCTATATCTCCTACCCGATGGTAGGAGAGTAAAGAGATATCAACCAGGGTGTGAGTCGTCCCTGAGAATTTTCCTCACTCTTCCAAGGCAATGGGCCCTGGCGATGTCATCCAGTGGTGTCAGGGAACAGCCCACAATATTTTGTGGTGTGCTCACCACCCTCTGTAATACCTTCCTATCCGCGGCCTCACTCTTTGTGCTCAGAGAGGTTGTAATTCAGTTATCTAAATGCATTAGTTCGCTTACCCCAGAAACCTCTCAGGCTAATGTCTCACTAGAGGAATATTGAATATGTTTGTGAATAGAGAGTAATCCTTCAAAAGTGATGGATTACATATTGCAAGCTTATTTTTTTTCAGACCTGTCTATGGATTTATCTTCCTTTTCAAATGGATTGAAGAGCGTCGGTCCCGACGGAAAGTTTCTACTTTGGTAGATGAGACCTCAGTGATTGATGATGACATTGTCAACAACATGTTTTTTGCTCACCAGGTAAACTGATCGGAAGAAAGAAATTTTGCTAGACTGCTTGTTTTATGCTCGTAAGTGCCCTGCTCTCTGAAATGGGAAGACTTTATAACTGGGGGATTGAATGTAAAGGTGCAATTGTTGATAGATACTATATAAATTGATAAATAGCTCATATTGGAGGCGTTGCAGTATTTATTTTACATGGTGTAACAGAATACAGCATTAATTATTGTTTTATTTTTGGTACTCATGCTGCTGCTTCTTGCTGTGGTATCCTTGTGAGATCCAAAAGTCAGAATGTGTTTGGAATATTTAACTGTGACACGGTCACATTGCCTGGAGTGTACCACAAGGATGCTAGTCTACATAGCACTGCAACTTTGTTGTGATATACAAGAGAGCAAGAATGTACATATGGTTTTTGTATGGATAGGCTATTCTGCTGGGTTGCCATAATTTCATATTTCATCTAAATGTTATTTTGCTTTGTAGCTGATTCCCAATTCTTGTGCCACACATGCATTGTTAAGTGTACTCCTGAATTGTAACAGTGTGGATCTGGGACCAACGCTGAGCCGAATGAAAGAATTCACCAAAGGCTTTAGTCCAGAGGTATGAAGCGAGAACAAGTTATGTGTGTGTCTGTGTGTGTTGCTTATTGGGTGATAATTTTGTATCTTCTCGCACATTGAAAGGGTACCAAATTAGGGAAAACTGGCTTTAACTAATCCTTTTTGTAGACCTCACTTTGTCAGTACTGCTCTTGAAAAAGAAGAGTTTGATGCATTAACGTTTAGAATTCTGAAATAAGGCTGCTAAGTTGTTTGGAGAAGTACACATAATATTGGAATAAATGACATTGCAGAGAATTGGTTCAATTCCCTATATAAAAGTGTATGCAAAATTGTTTTAATATTAACCTTATTTAATCCTGAGACCACAGTCCTCATGGCCAACGCTTAATATGCCCAAATTATATGACTCAAATTAATTTGAGGGCTCTTTTTCCCTGTCAATAAGATAGATTAAAACAATTGGGATAGAACATCTGTTTAGGTCTGCTAAAAAGAAGGCTATAGGTGATCTTATAGAGCAGTGTTTCTCAACCTTGACAATTTTAAGGCATGTGGACTTCAACTCCCAGAATTCCACAGCCAGCAATGCTGGCTGTGGAATTCTGGGAGTTGAAGTCCACATGCCTTAAAATTGTCAAGGTTGAGAAACACTGTTATAGAGTCTTTCCTATCATCTTATTTTTTTCAACCTTCCAGAGCAAAGGCTATGCCATTGGAAATGCCCCAGAACTGGCCAAGGCTCATAACAGTCACGCTAGGTAAGTTGGGTGAGGGCAGAATAAGTGTTTTCTGCAATATAAATTACATCTACATAGATTTCTTGTCTTTTTGAATCAGACCAGAACCCCGACATTTACCAGAAAAACAGAATGGAATTAGTGCTGTGCGGACCATGGAAGCTTTTCATTTTGTCAGCTATGTCCCCATTAAAGGACGGCTCTTTGAACTGGATGGTCTAAAAGTTTTCCCCATTGACCATGGTAAGGAATCGTGTTGCCTTAGTTTAGCTTACAAGGAGCGTTGCGTCTCTCATTTTGTACTGGAATCAAATTGGGGTCATCAGTAGTTTGTTAGCAAAGAATATGATAAGGTTGTGAGAAGATTTTAACAATTTGAATTTCAAATACTCTGTTTTGAGTGTGAGGTAGTTGGTTTGAGTACGAAATAGGCTAATTTGATCCTTAGAAGTATTTTGTGCTTAATATCAGAGCTTTGAGCTTGCAATGCTTTTGAAGTTGCTAAAATTGTCGATTTTGCATTCAGAATGAGACATTTTGAATTCAGGGTGGTTTGTTTTGAAACATTTTGTCCTCAACTGAAATATAGCAATGTCCCAATTGATGAACATAATGATTTGGGAAAATAGATATGGAATAGTTTAGATCAGTGATGGCGAACCTTTTAGAGATCGAGTGCCCAAACTGCAACCCAAAACCCACTTATGCATCGTTGGGTGCCGGGTGGGTGTGCCCCTTGGGTGGGCATGGCCCATTGGGTGGGTGTGGCTGCGGTGGTAACAGCAGACTGGGTGGGACTAAAAAGTTCAATCAATCAATTCCAACTTTGCAAGATCTTTTTTTTTCCCCGTGAGAAGTTGAAATTGATTGACTGAACCTTTTTTTTTTGTACATGGCGGCGGAGGCCTAAAGTGAAAAGGTTTTATAAAACCCAGCTGAAGGCCTAGGACTGGGGCAACGGCGCGCGTGCCCACAGAAGGGCCTCTGAGTGCCGCCTCTGGCACCCGTGCCATAGGTTCGCCATCACTGGTTTAGATGATGGAGGAGAGTGAATTGCAATTATCTTATTCTCAGGTAATGTTCTATAATATATGTTAGGCTTTATATGCATTAAAGTGGAAAGACTATAATTCTTTTGGCCTTGTGTGCAGTATTAGAATGCATGGGGCTGGAATGCAGATTAATATTTTGTTTTGTAATTTGAATGTATTTATTTGAATTTTCTGCTCTGATAAGCCTAAGGTGGCTTGTACTGTTTAAAAGAAAAACAGTATCTAAAAGGTTTATATGCAGATTAACATCAATAGAATTATTACTAAAAACATGTAAGAACAGAGTATATATTTTCCCTTTGGTAACTCAATCCGTCAGTTAGGTTGAAATAATTACGCTCAGGATTTGATTTCCTTTTATTAATTGTCTTTAAGGGAGTGCATATCTCAGATCAATAGCCAGATAACAAGGGAGAACATATTCTGCAAGTCAGTTTAACAGATTGGTCTATTAGTAGAAACATTTGCTCTGTATGTTTCTGTATTTGCCTTTTCTTTTATTTCCTTTTTCCAGGGCCCTGGGCAGAAGATGAGGAATGGACAGACAAAGCCAGGAGAGTTATCATGGAGAGGATTGGACTTGCTACAGCAGGGTGAATGAACAATGCATTTTTGGTTTATGTGAAAATTTGAGAGGGGTACTTGAGAAGTGATTAAGTGTTTTGACGTTTACTGGACAGAATTCCTCTTTTGGCTTCTGTGAAGTTTTGCTGTGCTTGCACAAGAATTGAAAATCAAGTATATTACAGGATTTATATGTGTCACAGACAGTGATACTTAGGTTGACATGAGAGTGACAGAAGAAGAGAGTTTGCTACAATTACTTAGGGTTGGGATGCTTAACACCCATGGTTATTGCTCACAGGGAACCATATCATGACATCCGCTTTAACTTGATGGCTGTGGTACCCGACAGGAGAATGAAGTATGAATCTAAGCTACATATCTTGAAGGTGAACCGTCAAACTGTACTGGAAGCTTTGCAGCAGGTAAGAAGGAGATAAAGAGAAGAGAAGATTAAAAGTCACACATCTTTTCTGATTACATCCAGCTTCTGAAAGAGACACAACAATTGGTTCAAGATCGAGGATCATCAAGCAGAGCAGAGTTCTGAGTGCAGAATAGCTTTTCCAGAAGGAAACTTGGAAGAAGCTCAAAAACTATGTCTGTTAATCGAGTTGATTCTTTTTAAAAAAATCTTTTTTCACCATACTTTTTTCACCATAGCAACATAGTATAGCTGCTGCTGCTGCTGCTCCTCCTCCTCCTCCTCCTCCTCCTCCTCCACCACCACCACCACCACCTCCTCCTCCTCCTCCTCCTCCTCCTCCTCCTCCTCCATTGATAGCAAGAAGAAAGCCCAAATATTAGGAGTGGCATGAAAATGGAAGAGGCTTATGATAAGTGGGTGGGTGGGTTATTTTACACTTGCCTTTGAAATCAGAACTGCTTGGAAATAATATATTGAATCAAAATCTTTAGTGCATCAATTGTCGCCCTTTCTGGGGTGGAAGGAACCAGCTACGGTGACTCGTGTCTCTACAACTTGCACTCTGCCTGGGGCTTCCTTTGACAACCACTAGAAAACTGCTGTTGGTCCAGACCCAGCGATGGTTTTTGCCATCAGTTAATTTTTATGATTGCTATTTATTGGTGGAGTGTTCTAGTCATATTATTTTGTATTGTGAGGTAGTGGAGAAATGGCATTTCACAGTGAATGTTTTATTTTTCTGGTTTCTGTAAGTTGCTCTTAGCCTCTGAGGATTTGGCAACATGCACATTTAATCATAATCTCAGCAGGAAGGGCGATCTTTTCCCATATATAATGAGTGTATCATTGGAAGCTATAGTGATGTGTAGGAAGCATGACTGTTTTCATTTTTCTATTCTTTTGTGAATTTTATTACCATTTTTTCCTACATAAGCTCATCCGAGTGACTCAACCTGAACTGGTACACACCCAGAAATCTCAAGAGCTCCAGGCTTCTGAGGAGCCCAGGTCAGCTAACAGCAAGAGCTCCACCCCACTGGAAGCAGGAAGAGCCCAGTTAATTCCAGAGAGCTCCCAGGCAGGTACGGAACACTGAATTTTAAAAAAAAATAAAGATAGTTAACTTGGAATGTAGGGCTTTATTTAAGCAATGTGCATCCTGAGTTTGATTTTAAAGTACCTTTGAGCAACTCACAATCTCTAGCTTGTGTGTTTGGAAGTAAGGGAAATCCAGATTCAAGTGATGATCTTTGAACAGGGTTTTCGTATCCCAAAGTTGACTATCAAGGAACAACTTTGTCAATGTAATCTACTCTAAGCTTGACTTCCCAAAGAGAGTCACTGTGGCCCTGAACTTAATGCAATCAGGATTCTAATTGTTAGGCGACTGTAGCCAAGAGAGACATTTATTCTTTTGGTGAAGGTATAGAGATTTAGAAAATGGTTAGGGTTCTCTGTGCAGATGGAAGTGTCCCAGATATACTGCCTGAAAATGTGCAGCTTGAAAATTAATGTGTGTGCATTTTGCAGAAGGTACTGAGGATTCTAGAGCCCAAGACCTGCCGGTCTCAACCCAGAGCCCTCCAAGCAAGGCAAAGCTGAGCAGTAAACCACATGTGAGCAGCCTAAATGGGGCCCTGTCAGCCCCCAACCCCATCATGCAAAGACTGCCAGCTTTCTTGGATAACCACAACTATGCCAAGTCACCTATGCAGGTGGGATTTTGTACCAAATGTTACCTTCTCTGCCTGATATGCCACAAACTGTATAAATTAAGCTTATCTGGCTCTTTCCAGAGCAGATTATTGCATTTGTTGGTCAAGAATTCTTATTTTGTCCAGTTTTTATCTTAGATGTTTTATAATTAAATAGCTGGAAATAATTTTTTCTTTAACGCAGGAGTATGGTGTATGTCAAATACGTGTACTGTGTAATATGTTTAATATCTATCTACTTACCTACCAGTTTGTCTGTCTGTTCATTAAATGTACATGCCACCCACCTCACTATCAAATGACTCTGGGTGGTTTGCAACATCATAAAAACTGCAGTATAAAAAATGTTAAAACATTGAAGCATTAAAAACATAGAACATTAAAAGTTAACCATTTATTGTTATATTTGATGAATTTTTAATTAACGATGCCTGTACATTTTTAAAACTTGTCTCCATTTGTAAATTACCATCATTTTAACATTTGTTAATGTTTAACAAATTTCTGAGTTTTTAATGTCTTCTTCCTGGAGGTTTTTATCAGAATTTACTAGATTTTATAATTTACTAGATTTTATAGAGTCCACTAAATCATTGTAAAGCAGGGTGTAAAAAGTATAACCAGTAAGCATCAACGTTGTGGCTCTCAGATCCCCTGGCGTTGATGGGATGAAATTTTCACCTCTGTTTTGCGTCTTTGACAAATAGTGGGGATTTAAGGAGTAAAGGAGTTACTTAAGTCTTCCAGTGTATTTTTTATTAAAAGAGCTATAACCTTTGAAAGACTCTCATGTTCCCAGTTCTGCTGATGAAAAGAACTAGATATTGATGATGCTTTGGAATTTAGCTGTTTCAAAATCTCACACAATTTTTTTTTTAATAAAACAGAAAATGAATCTTCCCACTAGCACTATTCTTGGTATGCCATGCAAACCAGTGCATCTTGTGTTTTCCTGCAAAGGCCATCCCGCATTTCTGTTTCTTTCATGAATGAAGATGAATGAGCACTATTCTAGTGAAGAAAGGACTTGAAGGAATAACGGCTTTTTGCATATGCTATTCCAGCAGCCCCCAACTTTTTGGGTACCAGGGACCGGTTCCGTGGAGAGAGGTTTTTCCGCGGATCGGAAGGGGCCTGGTTTCGCGTGCTGCCTGCATCCCGCAGATGGGGCTTTGTTTGTTTGTGCTGACCAGTTGCTGGCATGCTGCGGCCCGGTGCTGGTCCACGGACCGGGGGTTGGGGATCCCTGTGCTATTCAATGTATAATCCTTCTCAAGTTGAATAAAAATGGCAAAAATGACCCCTGGAAAGTCCATTAAACAAGAACCTTTCTGGATATTTTACAAAAAGCCCACAGGTACTTTTCAAAAGCCAACTGGACTTTCTTATCTTTTTTTTCTTTGAAAATATTTCGCTTCTCATCCCAAAAGCTGGATGATTGAGAATCCCCATAGATATGTACAAAAAGCTGCATTGCTTTACACCAGGGGTAGTCAACCTTGGCTCTTTTATGGCTCATGGACTTCAACTCCCAGAATTCCTGAGCCAGCATAGGAGTTGAAGTCCACGAGTCATAAAAGAGCCAAGGTTGACTACCCCTGCTTTACACCCTTTCCACTTGGGAAATAAAAGAGATTAAACTATTTGGGATATCTCTGCATACATATCTGGAAGGCATTTTCATAGTGTGCACCGTTGTTTTTTCTCTAATCCAGACTTCTGTTTTGGTGAGTCCCAAGTATTATTTGAGCAGGAGAAATAGTTATTTCTTCATGTACTTTTGTTTGTTTTTAAAGATGGACTTTGGAGGACAAGAGATCTTCTCAGATACTAATCTTATCTGAAGGCATCTGGATGATTGTGTTTCAGGAGGAAGAGGACCTTGCAGCCGGAGTGGGCCGAAGCCGAGTCCCAGTCCCACAGCATCAGCAATACTCTGACGATGAGGATGACTATGATGATGATGAGGAGGAGGAAGTGTGTAATACTAATCCTGCCATCAGGTAATGGCCTGATGGTCTCCAGTAGTTAGTCCATCTGCCATTGCACCTTTGTCAAATTTGAGAGTGCCTTACTTCCAGCCTTTGAAAAATATTCTAGTATTTATACTGGTACTATATAGGGCTGCATGAGAAAGAAAGCTATTTTAAAATCTTAGCTTTGAGATGAGGCCCAACTTCTTGGTGGGAAGAGAGGTTCTACCTGGAGTGTTAGTACGGAGCAGGGTTTATGTGGGTGGGTCAATCCTATTTGTAAATCCTCAGTTTGGAGAGCTATATATGTATCGGAAGCAAGGAACTGTCCGTCGTCTAATCTGAAAAATGTTGGAAGTATAATTACATGATTTTTTAAAAAATAATTCCACGAGAATTTGATACCTGGCTGGAAAGAGAAATGGCAGTAGGCATTCAACTTGGGGATAGTGAATGACATTTGTGGACTGTTTTCATAGTGGAATGTTTGATCTTCAGACATTAGAAACAAAAAAAAAAAAGCAGAGACAAAAGTATTTTAGCAGCACTGGTAATTACAAAAACATATAAATGAAATCACAGAGATATAACTGCTTTTATTTAACATAAACATATGTATAAATATTGCAATGTTATGATAGCATTTTCTTAATGCTATATAATATTTACTTTACCTTTTTTAAAACTGAGGTTGACATATAAAAACATAACGGATATAATGTAAGCTTTCCCACTCATTCTGATTGCTACTGCTGAGTATAACCACCTCGGCTTAATATTTTTCTCCTTTCTGTGGTTGTGGACAGTTACAAGAGGAAGGGCCTGGTGAAACAGGAGCACCTGATGGGGAGCGGAGACAGCCAGCTGTCTATGCTGCAGCCCAACACCATCAATGTCCTGGCAGAAAAGCTGAAAGAAACTCAGAAGGACCTCTCCATTCCTTTGTCTATTAAGACTAGCAGTGGAGGCACGGCGGTAGCTGTTGTTGCCCACTCTCAGCCATCTCCCACACCCAGCAATGAAAGCACGGACACTGCCTCAGAGATCGGGAGCGCCTTCAATTCCCCTCTTCGCTCCCCCATCCGATCAGCTAATCCCACTCGCCCTTCTAGTCCTGTCACTTCTCACATCTCCAAGGTGCTATTTGGGGAGGAAGACAGCCTGCTCCGTGTAGACTGTATACGCTACAACAGGGCTGTGAGAGATTTGGGACCCATCATCAGTACTGGTTTGCTGCACCTCACAGAGGAGGGAGTTTTCTGCCCTCTTACTGTCACAGGTATGGTTCAACAGAAAAAAAAAATAGTTAACTATTTTCTTACTCTTATGTGGTTCCTCTTCTTTGCTTGTTGGGCAGTTGCGGGGGTCTGTTTGGAGGATTCTGGTGATGAGCAAGAGGAATAGTAACAAACTGAATGCTGAAGGGCTTTTAAATTTGGATTCCAGTTATTTTTTTGGGGTACCTCCCAATTTACAACCTTAAACATGTTAGTACCTAAGGCAGTGATGGCGAACCTTTTAGAGACCGAGTGCCCAAACTACAACCCAAAACCCACTTATGTATCGTCAGGTGCCAGGTGGGCGTGGCCCATTGGGTGGGTGTGGCCCATTGGGTGGGCATGGCTGCGGTGGTAACAGCAGACTGGGTGGGACTAAAAAGTTCAATCAATCAATTCCAACTTTGCAAGATCTTTTTTTTCCCCTTGAGAAGTTGAAATTGACTGATTGATTGATTGAACCTTTTTTTTTGTACACGGCGGCCGAGGCCTAAAGCGAAAAGGTTTTATAAAACCCAGCTGAAGGCCTAGGACTGGGGCGACGGCGCGCGTGCCCACAGAGAGGGCTCTGAGTGCCGCCTCTGGCACCCGTGCCATAGGTTCACCACCACTGACCTAAGGCAACCGAAGGCCTGTGCTGTTTGTACTCAAGAGGGCTTGTGACAAAAAAAGAACAGTAGATAAGATGAGCATCATGTTGATTTGTTGCATTGTCTTTTGGGCATAGTAAAGAACTAGGATGATGGTGTTCTGGGGACTTGCTCAATTTCTGGCGATTGATTGCCCAACTATATTTCAACCATTGCTTATGTATAGGCAAGTTTCTTGGACAGATATTTTGTGAACCTATTTATTGTCTGTTCTCAATGTTCCAAACATGCCCAAGGTTCAAATAATTGCCGTATTTCTGGTCTAAATCATGCATTGCCTGTTGATAAGATAACTAATTAGGACCATTTTTCATTTTGCTTCCAAGTATGACTCCTTTTGCTTTTCAAAATTGATTATGCGTGGGAATCCAAGGGATAAACTAATTGGAGAAAATACCCTTTGCCTCTGAGTTTTTGTAAATAATGTAGAAGACACATAATTACGAAGAATCCCGACAGAAAAATTCAGTGCGTGCTCTGAACGGGAGCTCTTTTTCTGCTGAGTTACCTACTTTTCTAACATTGATTTATAAATGAAATGTGTTTGTTACACGTTTCTGGGCTAGAAACATGCATTGTTTGGCTAAGAAATACCATTATTTATTCCTCCACAGTACTCAAGATGTAAAAGTAGATAACATTGTGTTTAATAATTCCTCTTTTTTAATTTTCCCAGAGGGTGGGAAAAACTCCCTTCCATCCAGCAAATCAAACGAAGAGGTTCAAATTAGTGTAAAAGCAGAAGACGTGGACGCTAATGAGCCACGTGACAGCAAGGAGAAGGCTGGAATTGGTCGGTCTACCGATCCCCCTGCTGGGGAAAAGTACGTTCCTAAAGTAAGTTACTTTTGACGTAAAACAATTCTGTGATGGCAGAAAGTACTTTTGGGAGTTATTTGCCTAGACCTGGTTGCATTGGCTGGATGTTGCTCATAAGTATGTGATATTAAACTTGGCAGGAATCTTCTTTTTCCTGAGTCTATCTGAAACTCAGAGAAAACGCATGGAAAGGGGACTGTTTTGGCAGAGGGACAAAGTCATCCCTTATCAGTCTGATCACGCCATTGTAAAACGTAATTATAGCTAACAGCAGCCTCTCTTGAGTTCAGTGCTTGAGCCATGCAGAAGAAGGGAAGTCCATATGTCTTTATGCTTTTGCAATGCTATAGAGATGAGCCTTGCGTAGCCCCCTGCTAATCCCATGTTCTGTTGCTACTCCATGCAGAACAAATTCTGAACGTAGTTGACTACGCATCTTTTACAAAACAATAAAATAATAAAAGATTGTTATTTTTAAGAATGACAAAGCTCAGTAGTGAGGGACGTGAATTGTAGGGATAGCTCTTTAAACCAAAATTAAGAATGGAGAGAAGGCTGTTCTTGACATAACTTTTTTTATTTTTCTCCAAGACTTTTTGTCTTGATCTGGCCTTTCATCTGATATTTATAGTTGCCCTCTGAGGAATTTATTCTGATACCAATATACTTGAAGCAGAAGAATGAACAGCAACAAAGTTGCTCTTTTTATCTTTACCTTATTCTACCAAAACTAAAACAAAGCAGTAGAATTATATTTATAACATAACTCTACTTCACTTTGGATTTTTAGTAATGGGATAGGAAGCTGCCTAGTGTTGCCGAATACCACTACCATTCCTACTTTGGATTGCTAGTGCCCAGGGATAATGTGTGATGCTATACAGTAACTTGTTGAAAACTACAGACTCCTTACTCCTGGTTTAATATTCCTGTTGAGGTAGGGTGTGGACTAAGATTGCTGAGTGACTAGGACAGCCACAGTCCTTTACCCTAGCTTACCTTATAGGAAAATTACAAGGATAAAATTGAGAGATGGGGCCAGCACAGCATATCCTCTTCCTTAAAGCAGTGAATGAAATAATGTGAGCTACCTTGGTTGCCAGTTTGCTTCTATGTCCAATCCAAGGTGCTGATTTTGACCTTTGAAGCCCTTCGTGGCATGGCACCAAGTTATCTGAGGGATCACCCCTCCTGGATTACAGCTGCTTGTCCCATCAGATCCATCAAGAGAGGTATGCTGCAAGTCCCATCTCTCCAGAAACTATACTGGGCCAGAGGAGATGGCCCTTCTTTGTCCTGATGCCCACTATATGGAACAGTCTTCCCCCCCCCCCCCCTTGAAGTGAGGTCATTTCCAGCCTTCCTTATTTTCTGGACATCCCTCAAGAGCTGGCTTTGTCATTAGGCCTGTGTGGTGGTGGTGGGGGGGAATCTCGGGGGACCGGAGAAATCTTGAGGTGGCTCCATTGGTGTGTGTGTGTGTGTGTGTGTGTGTGTGATTTGACTGTGTTTGACATGTTTATTGCTATTTTGCTATGTCATCCAAAGTAACATCTTGTGAGATGGGCAGATATATACATTTGATAAATAGATAAATATTTATATACATAGAACTTACACCAGACACTCTTTTGTCAAAAATAATGTTCTTTCAAAGAAGATACTTTAGTAATATGCATCCTGAGAATAAGTGCCAAATAGAAAATTTGAAATGGCATCAAGATAAGTGTTTATTTTTGCTGCAAGAATTTTTAGGCACTATTTAATTTATGCTTACGTCAAGGTAGTTTAATTTTTCCTCCTTTGTTTAGTTTCCCAACTTGTGTTGCTTTATTTATTGAGTTAGTTGTTGTTCCTGTTGGTACTTTGGGATTGTAGAAGCTTTAAAAAAAAAAAAAAAGATTAGAGATTGTTCTACTCTTAAAATAAAGTTATACTGAGATGTTGCTAGTGCTTTAAGCTAATTATGAGGTACTGCTGTGCCACTAGCATTAGTGAGGCATTCTGCTTATACTGCTACTGTTTTGTTTTGACAGGAGCTCCTGGCATTGCTTAAGTGTGTGGAGGCTGAAATTGCAAATTATGAGGCCTGTTTAAAGGAGGAAGTAGAGAAAAGAAAGAAATTCAAGGTAGCTAATAGAGAATATTGTGTTGTTATTTTTGTTATTATTTTTACAGTCATCCCTTTTATAGACTTGGTGGCTTACAAATACAAATACCAAATGATAAAAGCTGTTAATATTTGAAAAGAAGATAATTATTCTCTCCGATTCAGTTCTTGATGGCTACATAGACAAATTCATATAGTTTTCATAGAAGCAGTTAGCTTTTCCAGGATGTGTTTTTGACTCCCAGCCCAGTTCTGGTAGTCTCCTATTCAGGTTCCAGGCAGATCTGAGCCTGCTCAGGCTTTTTCAGCATCAGTCAAATCGTTGATTCAGTTGAAGATATGTCTTGGTAGATTGACCTAATATTCTAATATGAAAACAAATTAGTGGTCTTAGTCCAGCAAAGTCTGAATTACTGTGTTTTCTTATTAGCCTTCCTAAATATGGATTACAACATTTAAGCTTCTTACTTGAGGCTGGAAATCCCATTGTCTTTCAATTATTACATATTGGTCAACGTTTTGAGAACATGAAAACATGGTCTTTTTGGTATAGTTTATTATGAGACTTAGTTTTGGAATGCTATAGAATTTTTTAATGGTCTTGAATCTTGTTCTCTAGCCAAAAGGTAAGTGATGGAATTTTTTTCTCTCTTATTTGTTTCAATACTGCTGTGGAATAGATACTTTGTTTCCCCCTTTCTAACTTTTTTAGATTGACGATCAGAGAAGAACTCACAATTATGATGAATTTATATGTACTTTTATCTCCATGTTGGCACAAGAAGGTGAGAGGAATTTTATTTTCGATAAAAACACACACATTTTACTTTAATGTTAATTGACATAAAATAATTTGATAGTGAAAAGAAAAATATATTGTACAAATATTGATGAACAATATAGAATGAACGGTATATGTAATATGATACAGAAAAAAAGAAAAATGCCTGCAAGTTTGATTGAAAGAGCTTTTTTCTTTGCACTGTGTTAGAAAAGGATAAATTCAGATGTTGATAAACAGCACAAACCAGAAACCTTTGGCTCCAAATAGAGGTAGATTTATTTTTCTAGTACAAATAGCTACATGAAGAGTATTTATAATCTGTCTTTCTCGTGTATCAGGGTTCATAAATCTTGACATCTTGCTAAATTCCAAATAATAAAATAGTGATAGCTGTAACATATAGTGTTGAAAGTTTGAAACTATCAAGCTAAAGCACAGCTGTAATTAGATAGGCCCGGGTTAAAGGAGTTTATGGTTTGGATTCTAAATCGTTATCTCCTGCTTTAGTTTTTATAGTCATTTATAAAAATGAGTGAATAGAAAATTTTGGAGGTGGCAACATTGCATCAATACTAGAGAATCAGACAAGTGCTTAAGTTAAATACACTTTAAGAGGCATTCAGAGATCAGTCAGTTCAGCTTTAGCGATAATGATAAAATAATATTTTCCCCATAAAAAATTCCATTAACTACTCTTAAATGAGGATTATCAGTAGAGCACATTTTCTACGAATAATCCAAATAAAACTATCTTACAAGTTAATATTTTTAAAAAATAGCTTAAAAGTGAGATTTTGATTAGTCTTGTAATATATATTTTGATTGGTAAATACAATTTTTTCCACCTGCTTCCATTAAAATTTAAATCCAAATATGTATGTTTAGGATTCTGGCTATATTATATTGTGATTTCCTATTGATCTGGAATCTTTTATGTCTATAAATGTGATGAATCTTAAACTTGCAAGCCTTCTGCACTGGTAAAAACATTTCCCAGATATTTGTTGCTAACTAGTAGGAAAAGTCCGTAAGAAAGAAAGGAATCTTTTGGCACTTCAAAATTAATATTTATTAAAATATAACCATTAGAGAATTTGAGCTGAGAAAGGTTTATTCCATAAAAGTTTAATGCCACAATAAATCTGGTTAAGGAGCTGTATGATCCCTTTTTTTCTGTTTCCATAACAGGAATGCAATCCTCTGGAGGACTTCTATATTTTGAAATGTTGAAAGGGAAGCAAGATTTGCTTCTATTTGACTTACCTTACACACTTGTCTTCTTGCAGGAATGTTGCCTAGCCTTGTTGAACAAAACATCTCTGTTCGTAGACGGCAAGGGGTCAGCATTGGGCGTCTCCACAAGCAGCGAAAGCCGGACCGACGGAAACGTTCCAGGCCTTATAAAGCTAAACGTCAATAGTCTTTTGGACAGGACTCAGTATCTTCCGATTGCCTCTTCGATAACGTGGTGCATATTTCATGTACTTCTTCACCAACCAGAGAGTGCTCAGGACAGAGCTTTGCACTGAAATTGTCTGCACATGATCAGTATTAGTGTGACTAAGTCTACCTGTATTCAACTGGATTTTAGACATTGCTCCAGTGGTTTACCATTTGGGCATTCAAAGATAAATTTTCCCTCCAGAGGGGATGTGAGAAGCATAAAGAACAGGACCACTTGAGTGACTGACACTGCACTTGAATATGTTACTTAGCAGCCTAGACCAATATGCCGTGCATCTTGCAGTAGTAAATGGTGGTCTTCAGAGATGTTACATGAACATTGCTTAAAAAGAAATAAGTAAAATCTTTGCAGTTTTGCAGAAGTGCATTTCAGTTAAGTTGATGCATTGTTTAGTTCAGAGAGAGTCAGAATTAGCTATATCCTGATTTTTGCTTTATTTTCCAGGGGAGCAGATATCTGCCTTACGTCTTTAAGTGTATCAAGTTCATCACTATAATTATCAGGTAGCTGTTGAACTATACTTCAGGCTCCCTTGCAAGTGGTCTTCAAGTCCTGCAAATTTTTCTCTTGATATTTCCCCCCCCCCCAACTGGTGCTGAAGCAGAGAGGGACATTTTCTTTATGGGTTTTGTGTGTCCAGAGTAAGATCTTTTCGTGTGAATGTATTTTTGTTCATGTGTAACAGCATGTAGTCTGGAAGCTATTTTCTTTTCTTTTGTATGTATGGAAGCTATGCACACACCATAATTCAAACTGTGAAATTAACTTATTTTTAGATTTTCTTTGGCAGTTGCTTCCTTTTACTCAAATTCTGCTGAGTAAAACCATTTTTAGGAAATTAAACTACGTGTGGAGAGACAAAGTGGCTGGGTGATACAAATTGCTAAATGAAAATACTGAACGATACACACCACCACCACCCATCCTTTTTTTGTAGTGAACTGTTAGGACCAACATTTTGAGAGGGATCGGGATAAAGTGCTTCAGTGGAATATGAATCATTGTTTGGCTTTGTTCATGCTTACATTTCAGGGGAAAATGGAAAGATTCTATATAGAAAAATAATTCCTGTACATAATGTAATCTTACAGTCAAGCAGTGGAACGGTGAGCTTTGTAGTCGTCTATAGTGTAAGGACAGGGGAAATGTAGAGCAGAAATGACTGGAGGCCCTATGTTGGGATGGCAAGACAACAAAGGATGTGTCTCTGTATTGTAGGAATGTAGTCACGTTTGCTTGGAGCCCTTCCAGCTCACTTCAAAGCTTGCAGGGATGGTGAACCTCTGCAGATTGTAAGTCCTCTGACAAGATAGGGCACACAGTAATAATTTTGCATTACTGAATAAATGGTATTCCTTTCCTATTGATTATGGTTAGAGCATCTGGCTTATTACTCTGCAAGAGTATAGATGATATTTGGCCAGCAGGATCTGGTTGTCATCTGCTTTTGTCTTCCAGAGCTGCCTCAGCATCTTTATATCTACATCATGATAATCCTGTCAATCTGCATCTCTCATTCCAGTCCATTTACAGTCTCTAATTGCAGTGTAATCAGTTATCTATCTACCCAGTCCTAAGACAAGTGTTGCCAGCTTCTCCTTAGTTACATGGCTTTATCTTTGTCCTGTAAGAACAGTCCTTTGTCAATACAGCAGATTTATAAATGTTTTTAAGCTTTTGGCAGAATGATAGCAAATTTGCATTAAATTATGCTAGCTGATGGCCAGAGGAATCTTGCAAATTGTTTTTGGAAGAACAGTATAATGCTTCCTCTGCAACTTTTATTCCATGAATATGTACAGTTGAGTCTCTTAGTATAGATATTAAAATCATCATGAGATTCAAAAGATCACAGGGAAAAGGGAATCGTTCCTGAGAAGGTGGTGAAATATATTTGCTTTCTTTGCAAATATGTACAGTGCCTGACTGTAGAATTACTATTTTTTATTTGTTGACAGAATCAACTGTCTTTTGAATTGTCAAGTACTGTAAATATCAGTTCTGTTCAAAATAAAATGTATCTCTAGCCTTCTGGAAATGGCGATAATGGGATCCGTACACCAGAAAAAATGTACCAATAGCTCTGTAGTGAATTGGAATTAGGGTAACATTTCTGAATAAGAAATAACTCGGCATGGCTATTCTATACACCTGAGAAAACATTACACTATGCTATATGTCAACCTTGTGTTCTTAACTGCAGTACCTAATGTTGTAATATTTGGGATCTGCAATGGAGACTGAGAATAATTTTGCCAGGAACATACTAAATTAGTGCTGTAAGATCATCTCTGAGATCTATGGTGGCTTAAATATAACACAAACATAAATTTTATTATTATACACCTTAATCGTGTATAATGTGTACTTATTCTTTTCCTTGTAGTTGATTGCAATTTATAGGCTACATTAAAAAAAGAACTGAATGGGTTATATTTAAAAAAAACAGCACCGTGCAGTCATTTGTGAAATTAAAAAAATGATTTTAATGTAAATTTAAATTAAATGAAAACATACACGCTATGTATATTTATTTAAGTCCTTGTAGTTATTTGTCTCATTTTAGCCAGTTCTGTGCTTTCTTCAGATCAGGCTTCAAGATAAAAAACTTCCAATTTATTCTGCTTTATTGGACTGCTCTTTTATTGTTAGTGCCTAGAAATCCAAGGCACAGATCAAGGCAACTCCCCGTTTAATCCAGTGCCTCTGAGATTTACTGGTAGGTATTTCCACAGCAATCACATAGTTAGTTGAATGACCTGTTGTTGATAGTGTCCCTGGTAAAGAGAAAATTAAAGTTAATGCTGCATTGTGACATAGGGAGGGCTTCTTTTACTACTTACTATAGGCTGATGCCTTTGATGTTAAAATAAGATTAATAATTCCACATCCTATGTTTAAAACATTTTTTTTTTCTTGGTGGTGTTTGGAGGTCTGTATTTGAAGACAGAATCTTTCACTCATCGTTAGCTGGTCTCAAAGACTCTTCTCACTTGTTTCTGCTTTGAACCTAGTTGAGACTCATCTCCTTTCATTACCCTGCACTTACCTTGAAAAAATACCACCATTTTTCTTCTGGTGGTTCCTGCAAAAAGATGAATTATCATCCCAAAATGAAAGCTTTTAACCACATCAAGACTATCACAGCCAGCACAAAAAAGCCAACTGGTAGCACACCGGCCTCCGTGCCAATGTAGTGTGGCCTGGTAAAGGAAAAACCAACAAGTGTATCCATTGGACCTGGTTAAATGCATCCAGAAGAGGATTTTTTCTTCCCAGGATTTTTAGATAGTAAAATGCAGCATATAGGATCTCTGGCCCAAATGAACTTATCAAATGGATGTCATCTCCTATCCTGTCCCTCAAAACACATCAATCTTACCCCACATCAAGGGAGGGTAAGAGAGGACAATTCTGAATAGGAAGACCTAACTATATTTAGGTACCACTTTCTCATATGCCTACTGGCCACCAGGGGGCCTTATACCATGTACAGCAGAGGTCCCCAACCTTTTGGGCACCAGGGACCCGTGCCATGGAGAAATATTTTTCCGCAGACCAGAGGGGGTGTGGTTTTGAATACTGCCTGCATCCTGAGGATGCAGCTTTGCTTGTTTGTGCGGCCAGCTTGCTGGCATGCTACGGACCGATGCCGGTCTACGGACCGGGGGTTGGGAACCCCTGTACAGTACAGACAAAGGAATAAAATGCACTTAATAACTCGATCTGTGGATTTGGGCTAAAATAGGAAAAGGCTTTATCGTTTTCTGCCCTTAATGGTCAATTGCATTGATGATTGAACAGATGTTGGTAGCAAAGAATATAAGAATATGGAAAAGATTGGTTCTATGAATACAAAAGCAATACAGAGAACACATGCATTAACAGATCTTAATTTAGATGAATTTATTTTCTAAAATAGCTTTGGATATAGATTCTAAAGCTGTACCAAATTCTCAGTATTTTCAAATCTGTTTAAGATTTGCTGTTTTAAGAAAAAAAAGAAAGCTAGGAAAATACCCCTCTTATTGGTACAACAATTACTTGAAAGTAAAGACTAAATGGAACAAAATTAAACAATATCTTCATTATACTGTACAAAATATACGGTATATTGATACCACAATAGATACTGTTGTTTAGAAATTACAAATGACTTAGTTACTAGGAATTGTTTCCACAAGGTGACCATAGCTCTAGAGTAAACTTGGTTTAAACCAAAGTTTAAATATGCACTACATTTTCATCATACTACTTCCCTTCTGGAGCAAACATTTCTGCAGAGCTCAATAAAAGATTTAAGAAATACTATACTATAAATACTTTTATAAATAATTGTTGCTTTCCCCATTTCCATACAACATTGTGGGCAAACCCTTTGGACTAGACATGTAAAAAAAAAACCGCCTAACTTGATGGATGCTACCCTTTGAAAGTGTATAGCTCATTGCCTTGGTTACTCAGTTCAAAGAATAAAATCCAATTGTGAAATCTCTTCAAAGTATACATTGGCTGGAAATCACACCACCATAATGTCTATGGAGATTCTCAGTCACCCAGGTCATGCTTGTCCCAAAGGTGCTTTTTCAAGAGGCAACTGGACTTTCCTGTTTTTTCTTTGAAGAGATTTCGCTTCTCATCCAAGAAGCTTCTTCAGCTCTGACTCTGAAGAAGCTTCTTGAATGAGAAGCGAAACCTCTTCAAAGAAAAAAAACAAAGTCCAGTTACCTCCTGAAAAAGCACCTTTGGGACATTCTACCTAATCTTCAAATGTGTATAAATGCATAAAAGAAGCATTACAGTGAAGTCCATATACCACCTGAAGGAAAAGCTCCAAATCTCTCCACTAGGGGACAATATCACAATATCTCCTCTTGATAGAAAAGACAGTCTTGTCTTTTTACAGTTCAGTACATCAAGAGAACTTTGAATATGCAATATGCAACTTCCTCAACAAATGCAGTTGAGCTCTGGGAAATAGCCTGCGCCATGCATAATTGCTAAATTATGGATGTTTTATGTGCCTTTGAATCTGTTGGCTCCTGACAACTGCCTGGACTAATCCCTGCAGTTTTTTGACAAGATTTCAGAAGTGGCTTGCCATTGCTTTCATTCCAGCACTAAGATTGACCGGCTCAAGATCTTCCAGCTGATTTTATGCCTAAAATAGGACTAGAACTCAAGGTCTCCTGATTTCTAGTCTGTTGCCTTAATCACCATAGCAAACTGGCTCTGACTGAATTGCTTTGGGGCCCCAAAATGTGACGTATTTGTATCTGCCAAAAAACTATACATTGTCTTGATTTACTTATTTACAGAGTCTGAGAGTAGAGGCTCTAAATATGGTCTAATTTTCTAGATCCAAAGGACTCCTTTATAGATTTCTTCCTTTTCCTATTAATATTAAAGTTTGAGGAAGGCCAGAGCAAAATTAATTACTGTAATTCTCATTTCATACTGGCCATGCCATCCACATTTCTCCAGCATCCCTTAATTCTATTTCCTTTGCAATTATTAGATTAGGATCAATCCACTGCCCAATCTGGAATGGCTGCAGTATTACCGGTATATATTGGCATATCTGTAATGGACATAGCAAAATAATTTCTTCCAGCAACAATTTATAAAACTACATGGAAAGTTTCAGATAATCGGTGCCACAGGAAGCAGGTTCATATGTTAGTTGATTTTAAACACAGTTTTAAAAACACCAAATATCTTTTAGTCCTATCTTTAATTCTTCCTAAACCAGGCAAATATCCCATCAGATTATGTTCCACCTTGAAGGTTTTTCTAAATGGGCAATAGTAGCAAAGAAATTCAAAATATGAAATTAGTATTGATTTGTTTATACGGATTCTGTTTCTGCATGTTTTTGGCATTTAGGGTTTTAAAATCATTTATTGTTAGTTTCCTAGAGCCACCAGAAGCAGGTGCATGCAAGTGTAGTTCATAAATAAATAAATGTTTCTAAATGGCCACCCAGTTTGAACTTTAGCAACCATACTCAGGCGGCTCTATTTCTAAAATCCAGTATGAGCAAAGTATCTGAATTATCTGACAGCAAATACTTTTGTATTTTTCAAAATAACTCAGTTATGCTAACAATATAGATCCTCTTCCAAAAAGTAGCACATTTTTATAGATTGCAGGAATGCATTCTATATTTAATCTACCCTAATCCTTCATACATTATTGTGGCATAAATCAGTTATATTCTGAACACTAAACATTACGCAACATATATTGCAGACTATCAGGATGGGTTCATACAACACATTAAATCCTAAACGTGGACTAAGAGAAACACATACTAGGTTTGTATAACTTGCTGTGCCTCAAGAAGCCATATTATGACAATATGTTGATCTGGTTCATAGAACCTGCTGAACCAAGCCCAGTCAAACATCTTGTGTGAAACAAGCTTAGGAATCCTGGTCTCCTTTAGCACAACCTTCTTAAGTACCACTTTAGCCAAAGGACTCAAAGCCTGCCCACCATAAAGCTGCCCCAAGCCCTCTTGGATCACCGCATTCTCCTCTGAAACAATAACCAGGTCCATGGCAAGGTTTATAAATATTTCATCACTAATAAACTAGAAAGTCTAAGCTCTCACATTTACTTATGCTTCTATAAAAGAGGCCAATGCAAGGCAAGCTGCTTCATTAGGGTCAATTAGTCATTTCCATCCTATGGGAACCTTCAGTTATATTATATATCCAATATTTGGATGCCTTCAAACACCAAGTAATGAACAGAACACAGATAATTTAACATGAAGGTTCCTTCCAGAATGGTACAAAGAAAGCATTGAAGGCTGTACTCTCTGAGGCTAACAGTTCAAACCCACCATTTGGGAATGAGTAAAGTATCTATTCATCCTTCTTTGTTCCATGGCTTCCTTGAAAGTCTCTTCAAAACCTGGCTAGGAAGAACAACTGAAAGGAGTATGAGGAGAGCTAATACAGTACTGACCTTTTAGTCAAACCTTTCCCTACATTCTTGGGCAGCAGAATTTAATTTGTACTTAAATTGTCTCTTTCATATCAAACCCTAAGGAATCTTCTTGGTACGCAACTAATATCTAGCATGTTTCTCTTAGAAAAACTGAGTATTTCACAAAAATAAATCAACTCAGAATAAATATAGATCACCAAGCAACTGCAAAGTTGTGTGTGTAAGAAAGGGAGAGCGAGCGAGAGGGTAACTGTTGAGATATGTTAATTGCCAAGTTAGAGGCAGCTATTTTTAATATCACAACTGTGCTAAGTGCTTCATTTGCAACAGAAATGCTTGCTGGATAGATCAACTCAAATGCTGAGCCAGACAGTCACCAATAACCCTGTGCTATCTTTTCAAGAGACAGACTTATTCCTCGCTTGTTTGGGCTTTTATTCCTGTTAAGAGAGGAAGAGGATAATTATTGCACATTGGCCTATTCCAGTGATGGCGAACCTTATAGAGACCGAGTGCCCAAACCGCAACCCAAAACCCACTTATTTATCGCAAAGTGCCAGGGCCGCATCAGCATTGTGGTGCCCTCAGGGGGAGTGGGGGGACATGGCCCACTGCGTGGGCCTGGCTTTAGTGGTCACAGCAGACTGAGTGGGTGTGGCCGGGGTGGGCTTGGCCACATTGATGTTGCTCGTGGGGGGGGACGCCTGTGGTGGCTGGGCAGGATTGGGGGAGATCCAGGGGGTCTCTGGTGGGTGGAGCGGTGGGCAGGAGGCTCGTCCTGTGGGGTGAGGCAGGGGGTAGGGTGGGGGTGCCACTGCTGTGGGGCAAAGCAAGGCAGGGGCAACTACTGCCTGACACCATCAGCCCCCATACATAGAGGCCAGCGAGCGCATGGGGGCGTGGTCTACCACCTCTAATTGAGCTTGCTAGCCAGCTGCTTCACTTCCTTTGTGCTGGGTGGGGCTGCTGCGCCAGGCGCCAGAGGTGGCCTAATGGACCTGCACAAGCTGGCAGTGGCGGCAGCAGGTGTGCCCACAGAGAGGGCTCTGAGTGGCACCTCTGGCACGTGTGTCATAGGTTTGCCATCACTGGCCTATTCTGTATCCTAACCTAGATTTTCATATGGGTAGGTTTCTGTCTCTCATAAACTAATTAGAAATATTTCTAAAAATATGGCTGATGAAGCTTTGGAATGTGCGAGGCTTAAGACTCCCATTTTGCCCCCGAACTGCCTTTCACTCAGACAAAAAAGAGTCCTTTTTTTACCCTTCTTGGGCACACCAGCAGACTGCTTGTCTTGCCCCTCTGAAGTAAATAAAGTTCTTACCTGCCCGAGTGAGGGTCTTGTAAATGGGACAGAGATACATCCCTGTGGTTGGAGACTTGCGGTTGGGGATAGGAACTAACCAAATGACAGCCATCTCCGTGTATAGTTCCTTAGGCTTGGATTCCATTAGCTCAAAGAATGTAGGCTCCCATCGAGCCCCTTCTAGGAACAGGCCATGGATGTAACATCCCAAATCAGGACGCTCAGTTAGTTCACTCACAGATTCCCTCATTACCTTAATTGGGAAGGTAAAAAAAAAAAGCACTTGTAATTTATATTTTTAACACCTGAATTTTGAGTGATACGTGAATAGGTTCTTTGTGTGGTTTTTGAGAGCGTCACTGACCTGGAAGTCAAAAGAGATGGTGTCTATAGATATCACACACTTTCTAGCAAAGTTCTGTAATGTTCCTGTTAAAAAAGCTTGTGGGAAGAAGAAGCCACTTATCCAGAAAACTGGTGGTATCCCTTTAGCAATCCATTTATGCAAGAAGTCAATGCGAAGGAGGAGGTCGTTTACCCAGGAGGCCAAGGGCTTCAGAGATGGATATGCCTGTGGCAAGACAAACGCAAAGCAATTTTCTTTTTCAATAAATTGACCTTTATGCAAGTATGTTTTTCTCTAAATGGTTGAACATTTGTGGTTATGAGACAAAGCAATTCTAATAAAAAATAACTGTTGAAGTGACTTTTATCAAGATTGTTCTGCCCTGGTTTGTGCATGATATCTAGTTTGATTTTGTGCTCGTTTAAAAATATCCGATCAGCCATCACAGCTGGAAACTGGAATGAGAGTATTTTTATAGGATGACTTCATGAATACAGAAATGGCTGTACCTACGAAAACACTGCTTAGTATTTACCTTACTCTTCCACATCTCTGGGACGGCGTTGTTGTACAGGCTGTTGGACATCAACTCCAGCTGGGAAGACATTACTACTAAGCCTTTAAGAGCTTTGAGCAGATCTTTTAGACTTTGTGCAATTACTTCCAGCAAACGATTGTATCTGTTCAAAGGCAAGATAATTTCAAAGCAAA
Organism: Protobothrops mucrosquamatus; assembly: GCF_001527695.2. NCBI lineage: Eukaryota > Metazoa > Chordata > Lepidosauria > Squamata > Viperidae > Protobothrops > Protobothrops mucrosquamatus. The sequence continues at coordinate 594,764 of NW_015386228.1, forward strand.
TTAATCTATTATTGTTAACTCCCAGTGTAGTTCATTGAAATTTTATGCATTTTCACACTCTTTAAGATTCTCCGAACTTTTGTATGACTCAAAGCTACATGTAGGTCTTTATATATCAGCAGGGCATTCAGTTGCAAAGATATGCAATTGTCCAGAGACGCCAAAGGGGTAAAAAAGAAGTTTCAATCTACAGGTTCAGTCTCAGTTAACTACTGTACTGTGGTGTTTCATAAGAGTTATACATTATGGGAAATTATACAGTCGGGTGTCAGATCAGACTGTGTTGGTTATGGTTACAGAAAATATTCCCTCCATACAATGGGTCAATTCATAAAAATAGTCTGATTTTGGAAACAGTTCCAATTTATACTGCAATTTTTACTATCACCATTTTTCTACTGTCTCGGATAACTGCTCAATGAATGGTTTGTATGGGCAACATGAAGGGAATTTTGCTTTCTTGTATCAAAAGCTCAAGTTCCATGGCTTGGGGAACCAGAGGGGATCATCAGGCATGGCAATAGCAGCTTGGCTACTTTTCCATGTGCCTGGACATTCAAAAGGTGCAACCTTGCTTTTATCATTCTGATGAAAGCAGCGAAAGTCTCCAGACATCAGTCAGAAATGGTGTGAAGAGGTAGTTCTTATCTCATTAAGTGCTTACAAATCTATTGTGCCCATTTTCCTGTCTCTGACATCTACACCTTATTTCCAGGTTCTGATTAGGGACATTCCACCTAGAAATAAGGAGGAATTTCCTGACAATAAGAACAGTTAATCAATGGAACAGCTTGCTTCCTGGAATTGTAGGTGTTCCAACACTGGAGGTCTTCAAGAAAAGATTGGACAATCATTTATCTGGGATGGTATAAGGACTCTTGCCTTTGGCAGAGGGTTGGACTAGAAGATTTTGAGGTCCCTTCCAGCCCTATGCTTCTCTGATTCTTCTAGTAGTTTTAATTGACAATTTTATCAAGATACAGAAATGAGTTGCATGGACTCTACCTGATCACCTCCTGTGTCAGAACAGTGTTCATAGATTCCTCATACAACACAGGGTATTTCAACAACACTTCATTCAAGTCAATGGGCTGAGGTACCTTCTGCAATATGTCATTTGAGGTCTCCTCTACAATCTAGACAACAGACAAAATTGTGGCAGAAAATGTCAGAGGAATCTCAATGTTGGATGACAGGAAGAGTTTTCCTCAAAAGGAAGTGAGTTTATCTAGATTACACTCAGAATTGCAACTGGGCATTAGGGTCAGATAACCTGTCCCTCTCTGAACACTGAAAAATTATGCAAGTCATGTTGAATAATTTCATTGTATAATTCTTCTTTGTATAATGTATAATGTCCAACAGCTGTGTCTGTCATATACCTCAGCTATCGATCACTGGAAACATTTTAAATGCTGTTTTTTGATACTACCACGCATGTATTGCCCACGTACTTGTCAGCCCTCTCTTCCCAGTCATAAGAGTGGTAAGAAACAAATTTACAAACCTCCTCCCGACTTTGTCCTCCTGCAGCTGAAGTCTTTGGCTGAAGCTGGATAATTGCAGTAAGCAGTGCGTAGGTCTCATTCTGAGCAAAGGTGATATTGGCATTGTCATGCATTCCAAAAATTTCAGGCATATCATTAAGGGGAAGGCTCTTGATGTACTGGATGTATCCCTTGGGAAGGGAGGAACAAATCAAAATGAAGGACGATGAATACTTTTTAAGAGACAAGGCAGAAATGAAATAAGCTACTCAGTAAGTGTGATAGCGTGTGTTTCAGTCACAGCTAATGAGCCATGATATGCACCTGAATGTGACATGAAGACACATGGAACAAGGTATTGAACTATCATGGTGGCCATACTTGCAAATTCAAACAAGATATGAAAAAGATGCTAAAACAACGGGATTTTATAAAGAACAGACACAATTTGATCAGATACTGTTAAAAACAGATGAAAAATTGATTAAGAAACTCTATAAATATTTGTTAAACTTAAAGATGGAAGAGGAACAAGTAAAAGAAGCAATGATAACATAGGCAAAGAACTTTGTACATAATATAGAATTAGAAAACTGACAAAGATTATGGGAAAGAAATGCTAAATTAACAAAAGTGGTAGCTTACAAAGAAAATGTCATGTGTCTGAGTAATGAAACTCTTAAAAGGACTTTTAGGCATGTTTTCTCCTAAAAGCTTTTATTAATGTTAAAACACATCAGCACGGCATGGAGGAATGCTTAGAACTGCTTATCTTCCGGTACGCCTAGCATTCCAGACATTGTCCACTCCCTTATTGTAGGGTCATGGTTCACATCTTCCAATCAACTTGAAATATGTGATTTACTTCCGGTTTCTTTCTCCCAGGCTATCCCTATGCTCCTCCCTCTCTCCTAGTTGCTGGTTTAACTATATATATACCAGACAGTTCTGCACATTGTCAAAGCAAGAATATACAGTATTTGCAGCGTTGACAGAAAACTTATACAAAATGTTTTACAAATGGCATCTAACACTGGTGAGATTAGCAAAAATGTTCAAAAATACATCAAATAAGTGTTGGAAATGTAAACAAAAACCAGGTATTTATTATCATATCTGGTGGACATGCCCTAAAGCTAAACGATTTTGGTCAAAAATACACATATGGTTGGAAAAAATGACTAAAAAATATATAGATTTCAAGCCAGAACTGTTTCTGTTAGGCATAATAGGAGGAAACCACGAGAAAGATTGTATATATTTCATTTTACATGTATTCACTGCAGCAAGAATTGTATTTGCTCAATATTGGAAAAATGAAAACTTACCAACGGAAGAACTAATTAAGAAAATTTTAGACTGTGCAGAAATGGACAGATTGACATTAAAAATAAAAGAGAAAGAAGACTCAGTGTACTTTAGAACATGGGACAATTTTTACCAATGGCTAGAAAAGCGAGTTAGAGAGAAAGGAACATGATATGTACTATGTAACATTGAATACATACTAATAAGAAAAAGACTATTGAGCGATTAACTATCCTATTGATTATGATAATATAGAAATTAACTCTTACTTATTGTTTTTTAAATACATGAACCCAGACAACATGCTGTTTGCTAAATATTAAGAATGTTATGGACAAAAATCTTTTTGAACCTATAATTCAGACTATGTAGACTTAAAAGAAGAACAAACTTGGGTTTTTGCACACAGTATAAACAAAAACTTTGTTCCAATTCCTCGGATTTTTACAAATATCCATACAGATTCCTTGACAACCACATGGAAGTGGATTCCCTGTTATTTATTTATTAAACAAATATTTTTGCCCATTTTGCCTAGATTTCCAAGTGGTTTGGCTGTGCTTGTTTTTGTTTACTTCCAATCACCATCAGTTCTGGGTTTTCTCAGTAGTTTTCTGTTCAAGTATTATTAAGATCTGACTCTGTTTAGTCATTTGGGATTAGACAAGGTCAGTTTGATTACTTTTTTCCTTTAACTTACATTGAGGTCATAAGAGGTATTAATTTGCTTGTAGATACCAGATTCAGAATAAGAAAACTCTGGATTTAGAATACTTGGATTATAGAAATCTTCCAGAATGTTCATAATGCAGCGTCTGTCCCAATCATCAGTTACTCTGCCTCCATAATTAATTTCGCCAGCAGTGTACTTCAAAACCTGCAAAGCACCAGAGCACAGAAAGCATTGACTCTACTTATAACCAATATTTTCAAACAAAAAAACCCCATCAGCTAACAATACAATTCAATATACAGCAAATCAGCAGACCCTTCCTCAAGATATATCTTACTTGATGGATTTCTATATTTTGAAAAAAAAAACTGTTTACAAAGTTAAAGCATCAGAATGCACATAGGTGCGGGTCAACTTATGTTCTGCTGAACATTTCATATACCTATAACTTCATCCAAAAAGGAAAATATGCCAGCCAGATTCCCACAACATTGAATTCCAGTTGAAAACCCAGAAGCCTTTTGTACAGCCTGGTCAATTTGCTCAAATCACAACCAAATTGTGATTCAAATCAAATCAAACACTACTGTACCTCCATCATGTTATTAAGCACAGATTATTTTGTTCTTGTCAGAAATGGTTTTAGCAGCTATTAGCCTGACTTTATATAATTTTAAATTTTGCTTATTAAGGCCATTGTTTACTGCCATATTGGATATCTGAAAATTGCACATTAGGTTATCACCTTCATAATTATAATTGTAGTTACTTCAAAGCAACCAACTCTAAATTAAAGAGTTCGTGTATTTTCCCAGGTCTAGTTCTCTAATCTCTGGCAAGGCCATCTATGGTAGTTCACTAGTATAATGGGTGCAACATTTACAGATATTTTTTTAAACACTACTTTTTTAAATTTTCCCAAGCTACCCACTTTATTGCACTATTTTATTTGTCCGTTTATTTATTTATTTATTTTACAAATTCACTGAGGCACCATTTCATCATTTTTGCTGTCTCTTAAGGTAGAAAGAGAAGCATTATTCCATTAGGTAGGGAATAGCACCTGCATTCTGTATACAATTTTACTGCATCATTGCAACAAATCAATCTTGATTTTAGCAGCTTGAAGTGCTACAAACCAAACATTTTAAGTAAGATAAATAAAAAATAATATATAGCTAAACAAGTTATGTTTCTGCCAAAGATCCAGATGGATTCAGAAATAGGACAATCCTCTCACTTCTTAAATTCTCAGGCTTATGCTTCATTTCACCCTTTGCAAACCCAGGGGGCCTACCTTGTAAGGGATTTCTTCATATTCATCCAGAAACATTTTCAGCTGGCTGATGCAAATGCGTAGATCTCCATCGGTGAACTCATACGGAATATTGAAACCCAGTGGCCCAAATTTTCTCCTTTCTAGTGCATTGCCGTGGAACAGGCAAAGAGAAAGGAGCAAGGATTTGAATTCGGTAACCTGCAAAAACACAACAATCTCCTGTGATTATAAAAGGCCACAACTGAAATGTTACGGTGCATGCATATGAATGTGTACGTTGTTTTTTAAGCTCTTATTTCAGACTTTGCAGAATGAGAGGGTAAATGCCTTTTTCTTATCTCCATTCCAACCAAAGGAATATACTTCCATGAGGACAAACTGTTGACAAAGGAGAAACAGAGAAATAACAATGAATGGTTCGAATGAGAAGAGAACCAAGAGTTCCTCTGTATTATTTCCACAAGAGCAGATGTAAGGAACACTGCACCTGTTCTGGGCAAACCAAAATTGTCAAAGGAAGAGAGCACTAAGGGGTTTTTTTGGGGGGGGGGAGGGAAGGGGAGTCTAGGGGTAGGGAAGGGTAGGATTCCTTACCTTGGTGCAGGAGTTCAAGAAGTCATTGCTCAGGCTACTGTAAGACTTGAGTAGGTTAGCTTTAACTCCTCGAGGGGGCTCAATGGTCATCTTGGATCCATTCTGGAGGATGGACACTGGAAACTTGTTACTTGGCAAACTGGTCAGCCAAAGTCGGAAATCTCGGTGTACCTGAACCAGAGGAATGGATGCAGTACATCACTAATCAGAAGCCAGATTTTTTAGAAAGTAATTTTTCTACTGGAATCCAGTTTCTTTCTCATCAGAAAAGTTCTTGTTGAACAGACATACAAGAATGCTTCTCTTTGGTGAGGAATAAAATAAGATAATTATCCTAAAGAATTTCTCCCATTTTAGAAAACTTGAAAAGATCTAAAAAAAAGTAGATAATTAAGGATAGTTTTCCTGTCCTTTTAGGGATTCGTCTGGATATATTTTATTTTCTTACTGAAAATACACACCGTTAGCAATCAGTGACCGAAGAAGAATTGAATATTTACCAACACTATCCAACTTTTGAAAGAGAACAGTTTTCATTCTAGGCACAAGACATGTAAAACCAGACCAGGGTTTCTATGCCTAGGTCAGAAATAAGCAATCTTTCTACATTAGGCATATGCACAAAGATAATAAAGTAGAAATTTCTGTTCTTTTCTGGGTAATACACGGAGCTTTAAAAAGTAAAATACTTTAAATTGTCTTTAGTTTTGAAACTGTTTCTCTTATCCCTGAAAAAAAAGCTGTTGCAAATGTTGCCATCAAATTAACGTCTGGGGAGGGCAATAGAGACCACACGTATCTGCAGCCCTCCCCCTCCAGCCTAGAAGTGGGGGGGGGGCGCAATATTCCCAAATGAGGGGAAACTTACTTTCAGTGCTAAATTATTAAAGCGAGACAGTTTAAGTCCATGTGCATCTCACCTTATCAGGGTTAATGCCTTCAATGAGTCTCTCCAAAGAAGGCATCCAGCTGGGAGCCAAGTGGCAATTTTGAAAGAAGATCCACTTCCCCCGTTCCATAGCACTGCGCATCATGGCTTCTGCTCGGGGTCCCTAAATAATGACATAGAGATTGACATCTGAACAAAGCTCGTGGCTTCTCTGTGCCTTATCCACAGTGACTTGTTCTTCAACATTGGAAGGATAAGCACATGGTCCCAACTCGTCAATGGTTTGCAAAGTTACCTTCTTTTTTGGTTTTCCTTTTTTTCCCCCCTTTTCCTCCCCCCCCACACCTTTCTTTACAATTTTAAGTATAGTTTATTTTTTTTCCCTTTGGCTTTTTACTGATTTAATTTATATTCAACAACAAAGGCTTCTTAGCTTTCAAAGATTTAGTGCAACTGAAGTAATTAGAAAGGGGAAAAAAAGGCATAAAGTGTTGACTAAAGGACACTAAAATAGTTTCCGTCCAGGCATTAAATAGAACTGAAAGCTACCAGTAGACAGTGTGGTATTTTATAATAGATAGGAAAGAGTTTTGATGCTTAATTACTTCACAATATTAATAACAAAATATCCTCTGGATTCTAAATTAAGCTGTTGTATCAGAGAATGGTTAACTATACATCAATATCATGTTATTTTTTGGAGAATGTATGAAATTGGTCTGAACTACAGCAAAAGTACAGGTAGTCCTCGATTTACAACAGTTCATTTAGTGAACTGAAAAAAGTTCCTTATGACCATTTTTTACACTTATGCAGCATCCCCATGGTCACATGAGTAAAATTTCAGGCGCTTGGCAATTGACTCCTATTTATGACGGTCGCAGTGTCCTGGGGTCATGTGATCATCTTTTGGACTTTCTGACAAGCAAAGTCAATGGGGAAGCCAGGTTCATTTAACAACCATGTTACTAATTCAGCAACTGCAATGATTCACTTAGCAACTGTGGCAAGAAAGCTTGTCAAATGGGACAAAAATTCATTTAACAACGCTCTCTTTTCACCACAGAAATTTTGGGCTTAATTGTGGTCCTAAGTCAAGGACGACCTGCAACAGTCCATAGTGCTCTTGAATGCTGGGGAAAGAAATGGGTTCAAATATCACTTGGCTCTCAGAGTCTCCTATACATATGAAGAATCCCTGGTGCCTCTGAGCATGTGTGTAACTAATATGCCAATTATTCACACGATTGTGGCAGGACTACACTTTGTACGGCCTTTCAGAGAATGAACATAACGTGGTCTGGAGCTGTAAGTCTGCTTAAAAGGGCAAGTGCTTCTGTGCAAGCTCTTACTTGACCCTGTCCAAGAGAAATTGCTGAGAGTTTCTTGGAAAACTTCATTTCTTCAGCAAATTTATAAAGATCAGCAGCTGGGTCTGTGCCTGGAGAGAGGACGAATATCAAAGGGGTGGTAGAAGTAGACTCCTTAAAGACCACTGAAAGGTTTGCAGTCTGAAATATAAAAAAGAGTGATTTTTTACTGTTATTGCCTAGAACCTCTTCCTATGCTTTCATCTATCGGGAGGAGTAAGGCTGGGCAAGGAAAGAGAAACACATGAATGGAATAGGTCAACCAAAATTTCTGTCGCCTCTACTGCTTTTTCTCTGCGTATATGATTAAGCGCTATTAGCTACCTGTGGTTCAATAAAGCTCTGGCCCAGGTTAGCAGCCACAAAGTCCTGCATCGCATTGGTGACTTTGTCCCCACGCAGACAGCGCAGGACTAGCAGCTTCTGAAAAGAATCCAGCTTGCTGTCCCATATGCCTGGCAGCGGCTCCCTGCAAAAATAGAAGGGGCTACATTAGGTCTAGGCTTAAGACTAAAGATAAGGGTTGAAAAGTGGATGACATTTCTCAAGTATTTTTCTGAGCATAATTACTATCGTAAATGGGTGTTAATTAAGAGTAACCACTGCATACTCAGCTATGTGCTAGCCCTACTATGGGTGATCTCAGAAAGTTTAGCAGGATCAGACCTGATTAGGGGACTATCAGAGAACCTCACTTTGTAAATTAGATTGGAAAATTGAAATTCTACTCTGGAAAACATGATAGCAAAACACATTCAAATCCATAGCCCTGTCCCTGAACTAAACAGAACTCACACTTGACTCAAATGGTACCATAGTTTTAACCAGGGTTAAATGATAGTGTGACTGGCAAATGTAGCAAATCTGGAGATTTGAAAGTAACATTACCTGTGAGGCTCAGCACTGTCAAAAATTGTGCGAAACCCAGACAAATTGGCCACAAAGTCATCTGCAAATGTGGAGAAATTGTGCAAGTTGGTTAAGGCCAGGATATCATTCCATGCCCTCTCATATAGCCAGGCAGGAGCTGGATTATCTCGCATGATCTTTATGGTGCCACCAGAAATAAGGTAACGCCATTCCTCCTGTATGTTGAAATTGGAAAAAACATGTAGAGTGTTGTCTGAATGTGAATCTTGGATCATAAGTGAGATTTGTTTACTATACACATTTTGGTCTTTGCATTCACCTCTGTGTATAAATATATGAAAATGTTCTCTTTTCAATCCTGTAAATCTAAGCGTTTATAAAACTTTTATAGAGTACATTATACTCTGCATGATTAGTAGAATCTATTATTAGTAGAATCTATTATTTCTTGACATTCCTTCTATTCTAGCCAGCAATTATAGTAAAGACGTAGTTCACAGTAGCTAGGCTTAAGCTCAGAATGCCATTTGTGAAGGAGATCTGTCCTATTTTCTCACTAATATTCTTCCAGAAGGATCCAGTTTATAATCTGATTTACTATTTGTATCAACTGATATTTTTCATACGTTAAATATCTTAAACTGCTGTTCTTTTGTTCAGATGCATTTTACAGCCATACATAAACCTTTAACAGAAGATGTTATTATTCTTACCATGTCTATTTTGCCTTCATTCATCATGATCCGGATGCACACCAGGAATGCAAACATGAGCTTGTGTTTCTCAAAGAGGCTACGACAAACATTGCTGTAGAGGCTAAAGGTGAGGTACTTATTGATATTTGCAATCCGTTTCTTCAGTGTATCTGAAAGTAGTAATTCACAAAAGAACAAAGAAAATGATGCAGACTTGAAGCAAAGTCTTAGGAGAGGTTATTATCCAAAAAAGGTCCATGTGAGCAACAACAAGCCTAATATTTTTGTAAAAATCATCCATCTAGAGCTTCAATCATAGGGGTAGCTTTTACAATGGTGAGGGAAAAATATAGCATGTAAACATACCTTATGATGACATATCCCAAAGGTGCTTTTTCACAAGGCAAATGGACTTTCTTATTTTTCTTTGAAGACATTTCGCTGAAGAAGCTTCTTGGATGAGAAGCGAAACGTCTTCAAAGAAAAACAAGAAAGTCCAGTTGCCTTGTGAAAAAGCACCTTTAAGATAACTATGACCTGGATGACTGAGAATCTCCATAGACCGTTTCAACATAGCACACATTTTGTAGACTCAATACTGCCACCATCGTTGCTTCTGACACCTTAATATTTATAGTATTTCAATAGAGGCAGAAGAGGGAACAGATATATGTTTGTTGTTTAGATGTTTGGTGTTTATTCAGTTCCTAATGTACTGCATAAATTGTCATTTGGACCATGCAAAGACCTACACTGTCCTGTATATATAAAAAAAATTATCTCCCTTTGCAGATCTTCAGTGAGACAGCAAGAAGTTCTGGATGGGCAAGAACAGATATTGTATACATGTAAGTCATTAAAAATACCTGCTCTCTCTGAGTTTGAAATTCCTGTTAAAAATATATTGAGGAACCACTCTAAGGAATATTGGTACATGGGATCAACATTGGACAGGTCTGAGACACAGAAGAAAAGGATCTGGGTGCGGACAGCCACAGGGACATACTCCAACCGAGTGATATCAATATCTTTCTCAGTCTGCTCAGCTGCCTTTACTTTGGCCTGTAGGAGATTGAAAAAGAAAAGAAAATGCAAATTTATCTTAAGTCAAAAGAAACAAGTGATTGAGATGGGAGCCCGAGTAAGCACCTGAATTTCTCCTGCTTTTAATTTGGACGCTTCCAATACTTTGATGAGCTCCAGGTCATCCACAGGATTCCCCTCAGAAGAGCTCAGGCGGTAAAGAATTTGGTCCTCAATTTCCTTCAGCTCCTGTTGCATCTTGGCATTGCTGACAATCAGCTGATTCTTAGCTTCTTCTAAGTCAGGACGTTCTTCAGCTACCACCTGACCTAGCAACTGGTCCTCTAAGCCACTGTAATTAAGTAACCGAGCGAGTAAGCAGAGCATGGCGAATAATAAAATGAAAATAAAAAGCACATTTTAGTCATCCATTAATGACCACAACATTTTAATTTGATTTTAATATTTAATATAGGAGAGAGTAATTTGACATTACCTGGGAGATAGAGTGAAGTTAATCAGGGTAAGCTTTGTTGATAACTCTGGAGTGTAATGGGGATTAGGAAGATTAGTAGTGATGTACAAGTTGAAATCGTCATGATATGGAATCACTGTGTCTCCCAGCTTCAATACTGTGCTACCCTGCTGTTTATAAGTCTATATAAACAGGAAAACATGAACACATTTCAGGGAAACATGAAAAAGAGAGAATGTGATGCAGGAGCAATAATGTTTAATTTTAATATCACGATTTTCTCCCTTAATGGGGAGGAGCGACAATACATCTGTTTGTAACTGCTGTAAAGAAGTTTATCTGCACTTATTCTTTTAATACTTTTCTTAATTTTATTTTCTATATTTTTCCATGCTTACTTTTATCTTTAGGTTTTTTTATAATAGAAATTATGATATTAAAAAATCATAATTTCCACAGTGAGTTCTGTCCAACTCATTTAGAGGAGCAGTGCATGGAGAGTATCATTTGGGATGAATCAACATTACTGTATGTGGTTGTGGTGGAAATTCATGGTCAAAAGTGAACGCCTGGTTCTCAGCTATTCTGATATGAGTCAGATTACTGATGATTTATGAATCTCAGCATGAAACTTGCATTTGACTCCATCTTCCTTTCCTCTGTGTTATAAATGACGGGGAATGGCAAGCGGTAGGGGATTGTTATGGAGAAAAATATAATATAATGAAAAAAAACTCAATTGCACTATGCAGCATTCTAGTCTTCATTGGCACGCACAAAACTCCCAGCAGGCTGGCCTTAAAGATGTGAGGGTGGAGTGGAATGTAGTTTTATCCTGATAACCTTATAAAACACCACACACACACACACACACACACACACACACACACACACACACACACACACAGAGAGAGAGAGAGAGACAGAGACAGAGACAGAGACAGAGACAGAGACAGACAGACAGACAGACAGACAGACAGACAGAAAGTTACCTGTTTCAGCAGCACAGGTTCAAGAGCTGGATCTAATTCTTCCCCTACGTTCTCCAAGAGAAATGGTTTCCCAAAACGAATAGCATTCTCCAAGCTGCGCAGGAAATCCCGGTCACTGAGCTTGCATGTATCTAACCCACTATCTTTTTCCTGAAAAACAGCAGGGTACAAAGAAACTCAGCAGAGATGGAACCAGATGACTGATTTATATGCAAGTGGAAAGGAACAAAGACAAGAAATGGACCAAAATGGGTGCATATGTGGAGAGAAAGGATCAATGTAGTGATGTAAATTTTGATATTGAAATGAACATAACAAGAAGTATAGTGAATGAAATAAAGAACAATGCCACTGCAAAGTTCTGGAGACTGATTTCAGCGAAGTGTAAATTAATTGATAAATTATAGCAAAGAAAGTAATTATAGTCACTCTGTATAATACTGCTTCTTATCACCATGATCTTTGATCATGGGTGAAACTGACTTTCTACGTTAGCAATTCTAGCACATGTTTTGTATCTAGGGAAGTCAAAAATGAAACTATAAAAATGAAGGTAAAAACTAAATAAAAATATACTATAAATAATCAGTAGTTCAATTATAGCAGAATATAATTTTCTAGTGTTATATTTGTCATTTGTCAGTTAAGTATTTTAAGAGGAAGACATAACAAGTGTTTATAGGAAGAAGCTTTTAATGTCACCTAGAAAAACTCCTTTGATACAAATGAATGTGTTTTAATAACATCAACAGGGAAGGTTTACCAAGTTTTTTATCCATTTGTTGGCTTGTCCTTGTGGATCTATAAACAGTGTCCAGCGTTGAGAAAACTGTGTAATCATACCATTTTCCACAGATAAAGTGTCATTAGGTAAACCCGCAATCTGCATATGAAGAACATAAAACACATGTTTGCTGTGTCTCAAGATAAGCTAAATCTTCTAAACTACACAAATTATGTAAATCAAGTGCTAATGGCAGAGAAATAAAAAATATGAGTAGAATTTTACATTGCACTGTAATTTTATCCTTTGATTCACTGTAAATTTTTTATTGACTACAGAATAACTAAAGACATCTCTGAACAGCTTTTATTTATAGAGCTGGACAGATTCTTTGAAACTGAACAACTGAACAACTGAGTATGTTCAGTTAAGGTTCAGTTAAGATACTCTCTGGCTGGTCCACATGAATGACAGGAGCCAATGCCTTCTAGAATTGATGCCTAGCATACAGTATATCAAAGGAAAAGGTGCCCATATTTTCCAGAAATACTGCAATGGTCCATATTGCACAGGAAGATCGCTATCTTAATTAATCTTAAATTCTTTTGAATAAAATTAATAATTTAGGTTTCTCTGTTCTGATTTATTCTTCAGCCAGTCCAAGCAAACTTTATTGGAGATTTTTTGTACATGAGGATTCATCTGATGTTATCCCAATGTACTGATGCCAGCTGGCATATTGAAATAACACTGTAGAGCAGACATGTCAAACTCATGACGTCACGTGACGTCGCGCAACGTATCGGGCTGGTTTTGCCATTGCCGGCAATGGGGTGGGCGTGACTTCCGGATGAGGCGTCCAGCCCGCGGGCCGGCAGTTTGACACTCCTGCTATAGAGCCTCTCAAGGAGGCATCAATTCTAGAAGGTATGGAAATCACAGTCCCAAATAGTTGGCTGGCACCAACATAAATACTGCTTCTCAGGGTAATTTCTTGAATATTTTCTATCAAGTAGAATGTATAAAATTCCTAAAACTTCTTAAAATCTCCATGAACTATTCCTTTCATATTATCACTCTCTAGGATTCACGTGCCTTAAAAATGCATAGCAATTCAAAGCTTGGATATATGACAAAACTAGCTGGTATGCATATTAAGATTACCTGCCATGATCGGATTTTCACTGGGTCTCCAAGTGTGGATATCAGATTTGGTTCTTTAGTGTGTGGAACATTATATAACGCTAGCCTGCTTATCCATTCCTCACAAAGGGATATGCGATATTGACCCTAGAAAGGAAAATATTGAACCATTAACATGAAATTACCAGTACGATCAATTAAATTACTTTTTTTTCAGCTACTTGTAGCTAATAACTATTAGGGAATAACTATTTTAGGAAGTTTCATACAAAGGTTCAGTTCAAATGTTACAGATTATGGTTTCACATACTCCCTTTTACGTACAGATTTTATTGTAAACATAAGCTCAACTCTGCACTTAGGGCTCATCAGTTTCCAAAGCATGATTAGAAGACACAGTTTGAACTGTGTGTGCACTCCCTCTTAGAACAGCTAACCATAGTTAATTCTAATTTAGATAAATTTAACAGCAAGCCTGGATCTAATAACAATTTAGGTCTGACATGGATATTATTGGATAATAGCAAACCATGGATTCCCCTTCTCAATCTGTGAAGGAAATTTGGGTAGCAAGAACAACTTTGTATATTTATGTAATTCGGAAAATCGTGCAATTGAAGGAGAAAAGTAATTAGGAAATACTTTGCTTTTAGTAGAGCTGATCATCTAACTGATCATTCATTCATTCATTCATTCATTCATTCATTCATTCATTCATTCATTCATTCAATTTGCAGCTTATCTCACCATGGGACTATGGACCAGGGATGGATTGCTGCAAGCAGCTTAAATTCCAGCTATCCTGAAATTCCAGCTATTTTCATTGCTCCGGGAGGAACCCAAACCCGAATTCACTGTTTGGCTTACACCCTTTGTTTTTTTATTAGGAGGGAGACCCCCATCGTCTCAGCTGACCTCCCAGAACATGAATTGAGAGCTGAAAACAGTGAGGCTATGTAGAAGAGTAGTAGGCTAGGCTCCATTTTGGTTGGAGTGACTTGCTTCCCAGGAGACAGTGTAAGAAAGGACTCAACTGTGCACAAGTGTACAGTATCATTCTCTTGAATTTTTTCTTTTCTTTCAGCACCCAGCCAGAATGGATCCTACATGTTAAATGTTAAATTTAATTGACCACTTTTTTTTTGTCTTTGTACACTATTTTTTCTTTTTTTTTGCTGCTGTTAGGGTTGAATATATGCTTTTGTTTTGTTTCATTTTGTTTGTTTGTTTTACTGTTTTGTACTATGATAAAACAATAAATAAGAAGAAGAAATACAAAGAAATTTAAAAAAAGAAATGTTTGGACAGCAAATATATTGTCTTGGTATACAGCTGCAGGAGCAGCCTTTGTTCAATATCAAGCTCAGATATTGTGGAAAAGAAGACATTTTTCTTGCTCACCGTAAATGCTCCTAGATATGCAATGAAGCCAGCAGAAACTAGAACATCTCCTGCAATGTTGTTGATCATATAATCTAGTTTTTGGACTGTTTCCTGCCAACGTATTCTTTCATCAGCCAGACCATTAATTAGCTAATGACAAGAGATATATAATGTGTTATTTTGCTTCTTCCTCAGAACTTCTCCAAGCAGAAAACTAATAGGAAATGCAAGAAGGCAACATATGAACTTCTTTTTAAAAGCAAAAAAAAATGTATTTAACGTGAAATATTGGACTTGAATCCCACACACGATTGAACTAATAAAATAACTGTAAATTGGGAGTAGAAAACCTTTCCTGGCAGACATATATTTTGGTGGAAAGAAATCATTTTATTATTTTTTTCCAGTGTAACAATTCCAAGGGAAGAGAATTTGTAGGAAGACAATTGCATTATTTAAGACAGTAAAAAAAATCAGAAATGATAGAAAATGTGTCATTCCTAGTGTCCTTCACTGTTGGGTCCTTCTGCATTGCACCATTAAGGTGCCCTGGTTTATGCAGATGCTGGCTGGACTCTTAAGCCATCTCAACTGAATCACAATTCAGAATTGTGATGCTTTGGAATCAGCTTGCCAGTATGCCAACTATCATAACCCCCCACTGGTTCAGAACTTTTCCCCTTTATTGATTGATTGACAGACAGACAGACATCTGCTCCATTGATTTTGTAGTTGCTTGTGATAAGAGGGTTACCCCAGCTCCCAAATAATCCAAATGAGTAAATACTACAAAGGATTTATCATTGCATTTGTCTGGAGATCAATCTTTTTTTTAAAAAAAAACCAAAAGCTCCACCATTTCAATCCTGCATTGATGGGCTGTTTAAAAATCATCTCAGCTTGTGAGATTAATCATAGTTGAATTTAGCTGTAAAAAAACAACCTTGGGTTTCCACAGTGTAACTGAAGCAATCTATTAGTCACCTTTGCACATAAACTGGAAGCTAAGATTTTATTTGACTTAATTGGTTGAATTTATCTTACTACTTGATTTATGCTTACTTTGTCAGCTCGGTGCAGTCTCTGTTCACACTGATCACACTTCATCTCTAGTTCATCTTTTGTGGCTAAAGTACCTTTGTACTTAGCCTGAAGATGGGCAATGCCATCCTCCACATCTCGGAGATGTTCCTTGGCTTCATCGAGGATTTTCTGTGTGGCCTGCAGATCTTCTTCAGCTTCCTTCAGGGCTTGCTATGGGAATGGAAATAATTGTGAACACCACCTAATTGCCGCTGCTTCTCAAACACTTTTTAAGAAGATTCCAAAGCACAGATGATAGCAGAGATATCTAGTATGTGATTTTGAAAAAGCACGGCAAGAATTCTTACCCGCTTTGGCTCCACAGCTTTTGCCACGAAGTGGTACTTATGCATAGCCCTGACCCATTGGCAGATGGATGTGCAGGCTTTGGAGACTTTAGCTACAACTGCTGGCTGAAATTCTTCACTGTCAATATACGGTTGGATGAACTTGATGACTGTATCTGCAATATTATCCTGAAATGATTTTTAAAAAAATCCTTTTGAATGCTGGGAGGAGGAAGACATGAATGGTCAGGAGAAACAGTGCAACGTTTCATGGTAAAAATATGTTAGCTGTGTCAGAGGAACCTTACAGTTTGTTGTATTATTCCTTTCCACTTGAAGCCAAGCTAAGGTAATAGTCCCTAACACATATTCACAAAGTTATAATCATGCATTATGTAATAAAATCATAGTAATAGGGAAGGGATCTTGGAGGTCTTCTAACCCAGCTCTCTAAACCAGAACAGGAATCCTAAGACTATTCCAAACAAATTGTCCAAGTTTAGTCTGAAAACCTCTAGTAATGGAGCACCCATGATTCCAGGCTGCAGGCTGTAGGCTGTTCCAACTGGGTAGGTAGGTTTAAACAGACTGTATCATAAGCCATACTTACAGAAGTACATTTGTTAAGCATAAACAAGCAAAATATAATTTCTTGGGTTGAGTGGACTATATAGCATATGACCACGAGAAAATAATGCAGTGAGACTTCTGCATCTCTGCAAAAGTATCAAGTAGAAGGTTGTGTCCTGGAAGAGAGGCATTTCAACTTGAATTCCAATCTCAATTGAAAAAAAAACCCCAAGGGTTTGTAACTCTTACCTCTCCCCCCCTTTTTTGGGGGGGGGGGTTAGCAATGTGAGTTCTTGATTCCCACAGATTTTGCTGGTATTTTTATTTGGGGTAAATAACAATAGCCATCCATATGTAAAAGGCACAGGGTAAATAAAAAAAAAAAAGTAACACACACAGATACAAATTGACCATTTTAAGTTCCACAGTCCACAGTTACCCAGATGCTTAAAGTTACCAAACTGTTGTTTTTTAAAACACAACTCAGCTCTTCTGATTATAACAATAGCTCCATCTACAGACATCAGGAGGTAGTATGGATTATTAACAATTGCCATGAAAGGCTCCACCTGCTGTTTTCTTGCAGATCAAGCTGCTGTTAAAAAGACACGAGCAATTTTAGCAACCTTTTATCCAGGACAGAAAATATACTGTTGGTCCCTGTAAAGAAAGAGAAGACCCTAGAAACCAAAGTGTGTGTCTCTGTGGGTAAGTAAGAATAAACACCTTTCAAACACCTACCTTATCGTATTTAAATAAACTGTCAAGAAATTTCCCTGGGTCCTGAAGAAGACCTTTGCCAGGTTCCCAGTAGTCGTCTATCTTAGTTCCTGGCTTCTCGCCTGCTATTTTTTTGGGCTTGACACCCTTCATAATACAAACAGCTTCAATCACCAATTTCACTCCAAGTGGAGGGCGCTGCATTGCTCGCACCTAATTGGAAATATTTTACAATGAAATATTTTAAAAAGCAGTTCAGAATAATGTCCTGTTATCTGTAGGGGATTGGTAATTATCTCCTACACAATAAAACAATGATAGAGTTATTTTTGCACAAGAATTAGTGATTGGTCTTTAATATCAGTCTAAATGAATACCTTACATATGAATAGTGCTAATTATACGGTCTGCAAACAGTGATGAAAAGGTTAATAATCCCTGCCTCAAGAGATTTAGAAATAAATGAAGACCACAGAGAAAAGGAGGCAAAATTGCTTAGCTATATAATTTCTGTTTTTAAAATCTGTTTTAAATAATGTACAAAAATGTATTGCCAAAAAGGAGTGTCTATACAGTGAATATAATGCTTGAAATAAAGTGTCAAAAAGAGAACAATTAACAGAAAAAAGATCAATTAACCTAATTAAACTAACATCTTATAGACTATATTGTGTAATTTTCTCATTTTTAGAACATAGACTTTCAAAAACAGATGACAAACTCATATTCATATTAAAATCAGGAGAATATTTTTCTAATTATGTAGAATTATCCACTTTACCACATCCCAGGATTGGTAAAACCAAAGTTCTTCAAGGAAATGAGAAATTTCATGTTTTAGGGTTATAATTTATTATCACATTGAGATCTTTATCTATGATATATGTAGCAATTTTAAGCCAAAGATAAGCTGTAATAAAACAGACTGAGTTATATGTGTTAAAGAATATTCAGATTTCCTGTAGTACCAACATGAGAAATCTAATGTTCACTCCTTTGAGAAAAATTATATTAAGTAGAGTCCAGTCATCATGTGGACATTCTAGACAGTTTAAAGTATAAAGGCAGAAAGAAAAAGATAAACGGAGAAGTTAGAAACCATTCGGATGTCTGAGGTCATTGCAATGGTGCAAACAGATTCTTAGAAGAGATGCCTTGTTGTAGATTATATAAATTGATGTTAACTTGGGAGAGAGATGATGATAAATTCTGTCTTGGATATACAAAGTTTGAACCAAAATAAAGCATCTGAATGCAAATATCAGAAAGGCATTTGCAAATGTGAGATTAGATCAGGGGTGGGGAACCTTGACTCTTTTATGACTTGTGGACCTCAACTCCCAGAATTCCTGAGCCAGGAATTAGATTAGATGAAGGAAGCAAGTTTTAGCTAGAGTTTTAGCTAATTCAGTGTCTTTGCTCTATTATACTCAATTAGTATAATAAAAGTAATCTTTTTGCCCCATAATATACCTGTGGTTCTTTTATAGTCAGACTGAAATGCTACTTGCTTAAGTTTGATACAGAGAGTAAGACAAGTTTCCCCCTTATAACTAGGGAAAATGAAATTAAAATTTCAGGACTACAATTTTCTTGCAAGAAGACTCTTGTTTTAAAAGCCAAACCGGTAAATTTACAACAAGTAAAGGGACAAAATGTTCTTTTTTGATATGCTGGTTTCATATTTCCAGGTAATCAATGTTGGACTTACACTGCGTGAGAAAAGAACATTTGTGATTGAAATTGTTAATTTAGATTACCAGTAGGGGTGCACATATGTATCAGTCACACAAGGTCAATTTGTGTCTTTTTTATTAAGGCCTTGCTATGTTTAGTAAGATTAATGTTCAAATAAAGGTGCAAGTGTAAGCAGAGGCTCACCTAGATAAAACTATCTAAATGATAATAGAAAGATGTGTCCAGCATTTGTCAGTAGTTACTAAGTGATGTGCATTTGTATAAAACACACAGGGAATATAATTCTGATAATATTTTGAATGCAAATGGTACTTTCTACCTAGTGACTTAAGCATTGCAGCATCAAGTCCTAAACACATTAAAATTGTGTTCCAATAGGAGAGAGAGAGATAGACAGTTTATCGATGTGGAATATTAGGGTTGTTGTAACTGGAATCAGTGTGACTCAGCTCAAAAGTGTGTAGAATTCCTGCATCTTTTAGAGGCATGTGGAAGAGAAAATGTTCAGCATGATAGGTTTCATCTGTAGAAAGTCTCTCCTATGCACAAGAGTAGAAGCCTTGTACTTTTGGTATCTGTTTACCCTAAGTGAAGTAGGATGTAAGAAAAAGATTAAGTAGACTTCAGCCTTGATAGAGGAATAAGATACTGGACTGAAACTTGGTTGCCATTTTTTTTCAGATGACATTTATAGCTAACTTAAGCAAGGACAATTTGGCAGAGTAAAAAACAAAAAAGAACAAACCAGGCACGACAGCACTATATGTCAGGTAAAAGCTTTATCTTAATCAGCTGAGTTATATTAGCAGAAGCAAGCCTACAGACCAGAAATACAGTATATGATCCTGTTTTATTTTTCGGATTGATTAACTGGTAGTGATGGTGCTCTGCAATTTTATACAATGTGCCTAAGAACGGCAATTTGTGTTTTACAAAGAAAGTAATAACTTAAATTTTGTGGTTAGAGAGGTGGGATTTAAAAAGGGATATCAATGTGCTATCTGTATTTTTGCTATTATCATATCTACTTGGTATAAGAAGAAGATTGTAATTGGAAAATATTATGGGTGACTGTTTTATATCACAATATCTGAGTTGTTATTGGAATTAACATGCAAAGAAGCCTCATTTTCTATTCTGCTTGTAAGAGCTATATTTTCTAAACATTCCTCCTCCAATTTTTAGGCTAAGGTCAAGAGAAAAAAACAGAGCTGGAGGTAGGTATAATGTAAATGAATGTACATTAATGGACATTTGCATAAGACTCTGGAGTTTGACCCTGCCCATTGGAAACCTTACTTAGCCCATCTCTGGTTTCTAAGATGAATGAGAAAATTGTCCATATTTTCAAAGACTAATTTATTGTTTATATAATGCAACAAAAAAATCCTAGTATTTTGGTATTTTCTGGACAGATTTCTATTAGAGGTGATAAGTGCTATAATTGCCCAGCTATATTGTAGATATAACACATACTCTTTATCATATGAAACAAACTTTGTATATTTCTCTCAGGGTTAGAGGAACAATCCAAACATGTTCACACGGAGACGCTCCAGAGCTTTCCTGATGGAGGCCATTGACAGAGGAACAGAGTTTGTAGAGGTCTTGAAAACTATCTATCCCAAGGCAACTACTCTTCATGAGAAGGACTTTGACTGGCTCTTTGACTGTCCCGAGACAGAACAATTTCTGGAATGGTTCTGCAACACAGTGGGAGAAGAGAATGTGCTGAATCCTACAGAACTAGAGACCTATGAGAAACTGGTAATTTCTGGGAAGCCCATCTTAGAAGACGAAGCATTGGAGGAAGTGTTGAGAACCTGCAGCCAGTCTTTTCAGTTGAACAGTGAACTACAAGAAAATGAAACCCTACCCCTTGAGTTACTTGAACAAGAGGTACAGATGCTGAAGAATCAATATGCCTGTCGAATAACGCGATGCAACAAGCTTCAGATTTATGTAGCCAGTTTAAAGCAAAAGCTCTGCCGTTTAGCAGACAAAAAAGAAAGATTAAACAGAGAACTAGAGAAGGTGCACCTAAAGGCTGAGCTAGAGAATTTTCAAAGCAACAATATCCTCAGTGAGGTTTGTCAGATAACAGAGAAGTTAGCACACTGGCATAAGGAACCTGGATATGAACAACTAACTTTGTCAAGAGATCTAGGGCATTATCTGGAAACAGAAGAAAATTTCACAAAAGCTTTTTTGAGATTGTTTCCAAATGTTGTGACAAGTATCAGTGATATGGAGATTGATCAATCAGCTTTTGAAAAAAAGGGGCAAAGAGATATTACAGAACAGCTAACTTCAGAATCTGTAGCTAAACTAGCTCAACAATTGCAACTAGGAGACAAGAGCTTAGTTTATACTGATAATTCTGATAATCACAAAATAACCTTGGAAATTTTGAAGAAACAAATTCTCCATCAAGAGCAACTGCCCAGCAAGAATAAGCCAGAATTTAAACAGAAAGACTTACTAGAAAAAATAGATCAACCAAAAGTAGATTATTTCAAGACTGAAGGCCCACCTATTCAGGATTTCTTTCAAAAAGGGCTAAATACACAGACAGAAATTGGCCAAACAAAGCATCTTAAAAACATGGGAAATTATAGGGAAGAACTGGGACACATGGAGTTAACATACATGTGGAGCAAAACAATTACAGCCATGACAACGGCAAGAATTAAAGGACTTTCATCCACCTTGCAATGGGCAGAAAACGTTTTAAAAGTAACTAAGGAGAACAAGGTAGGTTAAGCCTTCAGGTTTCAGTAAACATTCCCTTCCTTTTCTTTTTTTTGTATTGATCCTATTTGGTCAGTTACTCTACTTAACATAAGGAGCAGACCAAAAGTCAATCTGTTCTAACTTTTCATTTCTGTAATGGCCATTCAGATGTCTATGAAAAGCCCACAGCAAGACAGAAGTGCAATAACACTGTTTTGCCCTGCCACTCTAGCAGCTGCTATTAATAATCAAGCTGTATTTGATGTGCTTTACCATTATTGTTAGTGGCTATCAGCTACCTTATTATGCATGAATTTATGTTATTATTTTAAAGCTGTACAAACTAGTGGCTATTGCTACATATTTTGACACAAGTGCCAGTTTATTAGTAAAAACACTTTATATGTCTTGACTGTTATATTACCTACGTTGAAAAAAGCAAGACCTACTTTCAGCCTACTTTTAAAAAAATCATGGCTAATTTTTTATACATCCCTGACGTGCCTTTTTTTCTATGCCAAAACCTTCTCTGCAATCACTTTATTATCCTGTAATGTTCCTTCAACCAATTCCTACCTAGCAACATTTCTGGTTTAATGTTTTTTTTTAAAAAAATATTATTATTGGCTGTAATGTTATTCACAATATACTCAAAATAATTTTGAATCTTTTATTGTCTACTTGTATTTTAGTGATTATTTTTTTTTACATATTCTTCAGGACATTAATCCTTCTTTTCTCCACTAACTTCCTTAACATTTCTTGCTAGCTTCTCAGGTGATCTCTTAAATTTTGCTGTAGTTCTCCTGACATATGCTGTGCATGCTAACTGAATTTTCATTATTCTTTGCAGCAACCCCCAGCTGTTAGAAAAAAGATCTAAACCTCCTGATGTTTTATTTCAATTTCCTTCTGCATTTTTAAATGCTTCTTTTTTCTTAAGTCAATTGAGACTATGTTGAATGTTCTTGGCAATTTTCCATTTACAAATAAATTGTTTTAAGGTCAGAAATTTGAGATGTACAGGGAGTATCTTGCTGTAATTCCCAAGAGTGTTTTTTATTAGATTCTCAAGCTGTTTTTCCAAACCATAAATTTTACTTTGTGTAATCTTTTTTGAGGGTATCAGAATATATTTTTGTACTTGGCAGTAAAACTGATAGAAAAATGTGAAGCCAGTATCTTTGCCTGTAAAGAATTTAATACTTTGCTGTTTTCCAGGTGAAGGAAGAGAAGGGTGAGTTAGGTTTTCATGTGACTAGATGCCAGGAACAGTTATGCATTCTCCAAACTGAGGTAAAGGGAAAGACTCAATTGCTTGTGTCCTTGCTTCAAGGCATTGCCCGCCTTTTTCGTTTGCCTATAATAAATGGAGAACTAGACTTGGAAGACATAAGGCTTGAGTATCTTGAACGGGTACAAGAGGAAGCTATTGACCAGGTATTGGGGCAGCTCAGCCATTTTGAGGTGCTAAAACTCTTGTTGATGTTGAAGAAAAAGAATCTGCAATGGACTGGAAATAAGCTGGAGGGACTGATGACTATCCTGAAAGAATCTGAGTCTCAGTTACAAGAATGCCAATCCTGCTTTGAGGATTCAAGATTCTCCATTAAGCAATGCCCACGGATTTTGATAGATCCTAGTGACCTCACTACTTTACGGTAAAGAATGGTGGCGGAATGGCAGTGGAACTTTACTGAATCACAAGTGCTTAATAATTACTAGAAATGAAGGTTTGCTTGGCTTGGCTTGGATTGTTTTGCAAAATTAAATAATATTTGACTAAATCTGAAACAGCATCCCAGAGAACAATTTTATCCCTTTTATGGAACAGAATTTAATGGGAAGAAAGAGAATGTTGAAGCAGAATAGGGGGAAAGGAAGGGTTTCTATGGAATAGAATATTTAGGATAGTCACATCAGTAACACTAACTCTTTGTATTTCAGAAAAACACTGGGACTGTCTTAGATTTTAATTAGAAGACTGTTCAGAGAATCTGAATTTTTTCAAAATCTTATGACAGGAATAAATGGACTTAAGGTTTGGTAGCAACTCTACCGTATTTAGCACATATGGTTATGATAATATATAATTATATCCCTAATCTTTATATTAAATATTTTTTGAATTAAAATCTAAATCCTTTAATTTTGATGGCCCTTTTCTCTCTTAGGTTGTGGGAGATGCTGGACAAACACAATAAAGAGAAACAACTTTTTCGTTCGTATGAGACTTTGGCAAGCAGGGGTTCAAGATTGTGCCAGGAACTCAGAATGCTTCAAATACAGCTAGCCACCCCATTTCCTCAGTTTCTTAAACTAGAGTCTGAGAACAAGGCACTGTACTGTTTGATATATGATGACTCCAACCAGTTAATGCTTCATGCTCAGGTATGCAATGGTCTTTGTCCTTTATATGTTAAGTTCTGTTCTTCTACTACGTTATTGCTATATATGTACAGGCATCCTAGATCAGGGCTTTTCAACCTTTTTGCCCATTGTACCACTTTTAGGATATGGCAATATCCGAGTACCACCAGTTGCCTAGCAAGGTGTCAAAAACATGATGAGCCCCCCAAAAAAGAAAAAAAAGTGATGAAGTACAGGTAGTCTTTGACTTACAACAGTTCGTTTAGTGACTGTTCAAAGTTACAATGGCACTGAAAAAAGTGGTCCCCAAGCCACAGCCGAGCAAGACACCTGCCTGCCCGGCGGCGCTCTTCCTCCTGTCCAAGATTTTTATTGTTGTGAGCATTTCTGTTGAGGATTGGCAGCGGGGGTCGGGTGGGGTGGTGTTTGGTTTTTATTCCCCCCCCCCCGTCTGCTGGGTGGTTGCAGCAGGTTTTGGTCACTTCACATGACCCTGGGACACTGTGACTGTCATAAATATGAATCAGTTGCCAAGCATCTGAATGTAAATCACAAGACCCTGGAGATGCTGCAACATTCCAGCTGATCGGCACTTCTTCTGGGCTCAGAAGCGCCAGGATCAGCGCCGAGCTCCAGCTGGAGCTTGGCGCTGATCCTGGCACTTCCACTGAGCCCTGACAGCCCTGCAGCTCCAGCCACCTCTCGCTCAGGCTTGTGCGGTGCTGCCACTGGTTCAGCTCATTCCCCTCCCCCACTACCACTTTTCTAGGATGCTGGCATACCACCTGCCAGGTGCCAATGTACCACAGGTGGTACCTGTACCACTGGTTGAAAAGCCTTGTCCTAGAATACCCAAGAAAACAATCAGTCTATCCTACCATAATTACGTTTTCTCCCTTTGATATTCTAAATGAAATTTGGATAGCAAGCCCCCTTCCAGGTGAATTGAACAACTCACATGCTGCTTTTCGCACACTTGTTTTGACCATCTTCTTTGCAGGGATTGTCAGAACCTCTGGAGCAACTTAGTGTCACACAAGCTAAAATCTATGAAATTCTAATGGATACCCTGACTGACTTAAAGGCCAAACACAAATCTTTGCAGAGCCACTTCAAGAAGACGGAGCGCAACCTCTACAGATACTTCTTCAGCAACCCAGACCATCTGAAGAAGATGGTACAAAAAGTTGAAAAGCAGGCACTGGTATCTTCGTGTGCATATGGGAGCCATCAGCAGACAACAAAAGAAGAAGATCTTGCTCCAAGGTGCTCTCATGTAAATTCTGCCTCCACTGAATGAGAGGCTTCTGAGAGAAGCATTCTGGCACTGTTAGCAGGGTAGAGTTTCATCTTCTTCCCATCTCCTCTCTGAAGGACACATTCATGTCTATTAAGTTGGAGGCCCTTTTCTGGGAGTTGATTTGACAAAATGTCTCCATTACCATAAATCACCTGGGAAATATTGTACAGTATAAGGCTTCCGTATATAATGTTCTTCTTTTTTGGATTCTTACTATGCTACAGTATAGTATAGTAGGATATACACATAATGTGTGTGTGTGTGGGGGGAGTTCTTCTGAATTTGAGCCATGTGGCGGATGTTACAGAGAAATTGAGATGAGGTACATAAAACTATGAATATTTCTAAGAACTGACATAAAAATACGTGTAAGAATTGGTATTATCAACATACTCTATCTCTCCTTTGATACTTTTTCCATTTTAATTTTTTACTTCAAAAAGCTGCAAGTGAATTCAAAGATTAGTGTGTTTTCTTAGCTCTCAAGAAGGCCAAATTCAATTATTCCCCCCCCCTTCGTGTTGTTGTCTTTTTAAATTCAGTCCTCTTAAATACATCTCTGCATATATTACTCGTGTTGGAAAGGACCCACTGAAATCTATCAATAAAAATTGTGCCTTAATTATTTGTTAATTTTCATAGTTTAAATAAAGTAGTATGCTGACAAAGCTGTAACCATGCTGAGATTGCATAATCCTGTTGTGATTTGGTCATATAAATGTTTCTTCAGACATTTTATTTTCAGTACAAGTGAGCCATTCGGTAATCTTAAAAGAGACTTGATGGTGAAATAATTATAAGCTTATTCTGCAAATATTCTCTAAATATTAGGATGCTATAATCATTTTAAATAAACCTTTCTCATTCTTGTGCCTTCTACAAGGATTACATTACAGCACCTACAATTCCCAGTGAGCATGGTTAATATTGGGAAAATAGAAAACCTGATAGTGATAAGTTTCAAAATATGGTCGACACAAATTCACACATGGTCCACCATAGCCTCCCCAGATTTGGCCTACTTGCTGCTTCAATTCTGCCTCCCATCATGCACCAATCATCAGCTGGTGATAGCCTGCTTAATGCCTGCTTATGTGACCTTACAGAGTGCTGGTTCATGAAAATGAATCAGAGGCTGACAACTGCATTGCTGAATCTTATTAATGATACTACAGACAGTAATATGAATAAACTGATAGGTGAGCCAGTCCTGAATGTAATTATCAACTGTGAGTCCATGTGTGTAATTCTAAACAAAACTGTAATCTCATACAAGCCCAAAAAAAGATTGTGAGTAGAAAATATGATAATTAATAAAATTTGGCTAGAGATCCAATTGTCCCATAGATTAAATAAGCATTTAATCTTGGATTAAAACAGTATTTAGCATGTATATTTGGTATGGGCTTATTGCACACTACGTTTTTCCTAACAACAATCCTGTGAAGTAATTTGGGCTGAAAGACAGGCTGACTGGCCTAAAATCAGCCTATGAACTTCCATGGCAGGAACTGGGTCTCCCCACTCCTAATCCAAGAACTGAATGACTGTACCACACTGACTCAAAATTGGTACAAAATCTAGCTTCATTCAGTGGGGAATGACTGACTAATCTTGGCTGCTATTTCCAGTTCCTGGGTCACTACATTCAAAAGCCTGGGAACGAAACAGCCTATGGATCAGCATCATGTCCAGTGAAGAAGGAAACGAAGTGTTGACCAGGTAATTCCTTCAAAGCTTGAAACTGCTATGGTGTGACACTGAAAAGTCGTAAGGGGCCTGGATGGCATATGGTCTAATTTATATGCTTCAGGAAGTGCAACTAGTAGAGGAGTTTTAAGGACCTTCTTTATACCTACTTCAGACTGGGTACCATAATGCCGTCATATTAGAGGTACATACACCATTGAGATACTCCACTGTATCCTACACATTTATGCTAAAATCTATCCTCTTCCCTTTCTGTTTATTACCTCAGTAACATCATTTTTGTTGAGATTCCTCAAGCTTGCCAGGGCAGCATCCAGAGCAGGGAGGGCTTCTGCTAGGTCCTTCTGTGCATCATCAGCAATAGCCTGAGCGGTTTGAGCTTTCACTTTAGCTTTCATTTCTTCTGCTTGTACAGCATTTCTTGTCTCTTCTGCTACAGCTGTGTCTACCTGCAATAACACATGTTTAGGGTTGCACACAATCTCTCTCTTTCCCCTCACTCAAATTTTCATTGGAGAATGTAGCTAAATTGGTCACCTATACCATTATAGTCATTGTAAATACTTTTTCACTGTGCAGTTTGTAAAATATTTGGAATCTGTATATTATGGTTGATGGACTCCAAGCTGCATCATCTCTGGTTGGCTAGACATGATGAGGATCTAAGAACTGGGGAACCTAAAAGTTTTCAAATCCTGTTATGTAGTAGCAATATTTTATTGATGTGCATTAATAACCATGCTGAAGACAAATGTACAAGTAAATTCCTTGTAAATCTGCCTTTAGGGTTCAGTTGATCTTTAAGACCTATGAACAATGTTTTAATTTAAATGCACAGAGAACATGTAATAGAAATACAGGCAATATTAAAAGCATGCATATGCACTTTTTTGAGGACAAGAAATTACTATCAATCAAGTTTGCAAATCTAACTCAATAGTCTAACAACGTTAGCCTTATTGTCCTTATTTTCTGGAAGATTATAATTAAGATATATAATTAAAATGCAGCTATTTAATAAAAAGTTGTTTTGTTGATAGTGAACAGAACTGATGAAGATGCAGTTGTGATCAAAATTTTAAACTTAATGGGATTCCAAAATGTGCAACATAAAATTATTATTAAGGGAATGAAACCTATTTATTTAGTTTATGGCTATGGTACATTAGCCAAGTGAATAATAGAGGGTGAACTACTCCTAGACTCAGAATGACTAATCCTGGGCTTTTCCCCCGCCATCGATGTTGCTTCGCATTTGGGCATCACATTCAGGAAGGTCTAGCACCAATTAGGTTCATACTTCCACATGAAGCAATATTATTTTTCCCACCAAAGTGGTATATATTCATCTGCTTGACTGTTGCAAGTTGGCAGAAACCGATGTAAGTGATGGGACCCCATTACATGGTGCTAGGACTCAAACCACTGGAGCACAGACCTTCTCTAGCCTCTTTAAGCATCTGACTCACTGCGCCTCTGGGAATCAAACTAAAGGAACAAAACACAGCTGCTGAAATAGCCCACTGAGGATGGAACATGATCAGTGGCCACAGAGTGTAGCACAATCTTCCCTAACCTTATGCCCCTCAGAGATTGGGGGGGAAAAAATCTCAACCCTTGCAATTGTCAACCAGAAAGTATTGGGAGAACTGAATTCCAAGTTACTTGGAGAGCATCAAAATGAGCAAACAATGCTGTTGGAAGGACAGTTGAAAAGACAAATGGAAGGGCACAGAGAATAAAATGTCCTTTCTTGAAGGGCACAAATGACCTATTTGTGAAATGACCTATTTGTGAAAAATGAATTCCAACATTTCTAAAGGAATACGTGTACAGAGGTCGACTCCTAGGCCCCTAACTTGTGGGGTGCCTCAGGGGTCGGTCCTCTCGCCCCTATTGTTCAATATTTATGTGAAGCCGCTGGGAGAGATCATTCGAGGCTTTGGGGTGGAGTTCCATCAGTACGCTGATGATACTCAGCTGTACATCTCCACCCCAGGCCACCCCAACGATGCCCTTGACGTGATGACC